>NW_005188135.1:71603-72851 GCF_000239375.1 Pundamilia nyererei | reverse complement strand
TTTTTCTTTTTGCAGCGTTTTTCTTTTTGCAGCATTTTTCTTTTTGCAGCGTTTTTCTTTTTGCAGCATTTTTCTTTTTGCAAGTGTTTTTCTTTTTGCAGCATTTTTTCTTTTTGCAGCATTTTTCTTTTTGCAAGTGTTTTCTGAAGTTGCAGTCCGTTTGGCCTCTCAGGGCCACCGTAGCAATGGAGCAAAATATGGGTATGTGTGGTTGGAGGATGTGTTCGTGCGTGCGTGTGCGCGTGCGAGGGGGGCGCGAACATTTTTCTTGTAAAACAAAGGGGGCCCAGCAAAAAAAGTTTGGGAACCACTGCTCTAGAGGATGAGGAACGCATGGAAGTGAAGCTGCAAGACAAATCAGCCAAAACTTGGCCTAAGTGTTTCTAATGATGTTAATCTATAATTTTCTTCCGACTGCTGCCCGTGGAAAATTGATCCAGGTCTGTTTCCCTACTTGCAACTGACAGACTGAGACATTTTGATAATTTTCATCATTGCTTAAACACCACATCTCCCCTCTTTGGTTTTGACCTCCCCTTTCTAAAACCCAGAAAGTGAGATTGTAGTTGTTCTAGGCTGAGAAACACAAAACCCTCATCCTATTAAATATTGCTTATTTTTATTAACAACGCTCATATTTTGTTGTGTCCACCTGGGGTAGTTGGTGGCCTGCAGTACCACCTTTCACCACTAGTTGGAGACAAGTCTTTTACATACATTTCTACACTCCTCTCTTTTTATTTTATTTTCCTTTGTTTTCATTGTTTTTTCCCCATTTTCATTGTTTTCCCCATTTTCATTGTTTTCCCCATTTTACAGTTTATATCACAGCTAGAATTTAACAAAGGACCCAAGATGCAGATATTGCAGTGAAGTGAGAGGGCGTTATTGAGACTGAGTGATTAACAAACAAAAGGTGAGGGCAGTGAGAAACAGAACTTAGAAATAATCTATACTGGGAAAACTAAAACCTAAACCACAAACCTGAACGCGAGAGGAAACATGAGTGGAGACAACAAGCATGGAGAACAGCGATGAAGAATGCAGGGAGAATTCACAGGATGACAGGGGGAAATGACACAGACGAACCAGCGACAAGCACAAAATGGCACACACTATAAATACACAGGCAGGCACAAAAGGGAAGGAGGAACAGGTGGCAACACAGTTGGAACTTTTTTTTTTTTTTTAACTTTATTTACAAACAAGAGTATAACATACAAGGCACCATCATTAATCCGATTATGT
>NW_005188135.1:57327-59145 GCF_000239375.1 Pundamilia nyererei | reverse complement strand
AGCAGAGGGAGCCTGACCATGCGTCACACGTTTGACGAGTTGGGAGTGAGAACGTGTTGGTACTACAAGCATACTCATTATGCTCTTTCTGTCCATATGTTCATACCTATACCTTTTACTTTTCAAGTTAAATTTGTTAATACAAAAACTATACTATCCTGATACAAAGGCAAATGGAATGCTGAATTTCACACCATTCACTTGAGACTTCACAGAGAAATGAAACATTAATTAATTTAAAAGAGTAATTAATATTTTATTTATTGTTTGACCATACTGCACGAGATCTGCCTCAAAAATCATAATACTAATACTTGTATTGTAGTTTCCACAAGGGAACAGATAACCTCTGAACATGTATGAATATGTTAGCATGTTACACTCGTTAGCCAATAATAAGGCAAATCAGAGACAATTTGTTGGACAATTTTATCAATGTTTGCTTTTGAGGAATACTTGCATATCCAGAACTCTTTTAAACGGACAGCATTTATAGAGCCTCTTCTTCAAAAAAGGAAAACTCAGAAGGACAGGCCTCAGAAGCTCTACGTACTGCACATGAGAGGGATACCTGCAAATTTGAAAATTGAACTTCAATTCTGATGTACATACTGTATTTTAAATGAATCAAATCTTAATCATATTTAGACTTACATTGTGTCATGACTCAAGTGGTCAAACGGTGCTGTTCTTGGTGGGTGACTTTGTGCTGTATCTTTATTGGTCAACGCAGTGAGCACAGCTTGAGGAAACTGCACTTTGCAGTTAAACATAGGTTGGAGTGCTGACACAGTATGCATTTCTTTGTGTTGTCTTCCACTGTGATAAGAAGAATGTTTAGAGTTTGACACAAGATATGAATATGTGTGTCCTTGTGTGCTGCAATAACAGCTGCTGAACTACACAAACAGAATCATAACAGAGAGTAAGAGTACGGCGGCTGTAACGTTTAAATTTCAGAAGGGAATGAGGGTGTGATGCGCATCTAAAAAATGTAACTAATGTTCATTCCTCAACAGCAGTTCCAGAGATATTTCCATCCAGTGCTACCTTCTCAGGTATTAGAACAGGTGTGGAGATGCAGTCATTCTGTCCAAAACTAAAATTCTTTATGCTGTCATTAACCTCTTGGATAGTAACAGTTTTGTCCTTGTGCAAGGCTTTTAAAACAGACTTCAAAACGAGAGGAATGACTCCCTCAAGAAAACCATGCATTACATCAGGTGGAAATGTATTTGTGGATCAAAATATGACAGCTTGTTGAAGGCACATGGCCCAGTTACACCATAGACTGATCTACAGATTTCAGATGGTATGCATGAACAGTCTTTGTCTTAAGAACACAATCCTCCTCACTAATGATCTTAGACAGGTCCTCGTAATTATACATACAAAACCTGCATATTCTACCATTACTGAATGAGCAGCTAAAACCTGCAAGTGTGTGAGATTTTGGGTTGTCTGCAGATATTGTGGCCAAACCACCTTTGGTGCACTACTGCCTGTCTTCAAAATTTAATTGTAATCCACATTCTTGCAAAACCTGTAGGTCACAAATTAATGGTTCTAATATTTTCTCAAATCCATATGTTTCACCAGTCTATGTTTGACAAGACTGGGGAAACCTGCAGTCAGCTGAGACTGAAGAAGTCACTTGGATGAGTGATGAGTGATGAAACGTTTCTCCCAAAAACGCTACATCCAGATGAACAGAATCAACTTCTGGAGATACGTTTGACAAGTATCAACAGATGAATATGTCTTAAAACAGCGGTCCCCAACCTTTTTTGCGCCACGGACCGGTTTATGCCCGACAAT
>NW_005188135.1:37821-56383 GCF_000239375.1 Pundamilia nyererei | reverse complement strand
TACTTATAGTACGCACTGTACGTAGTACGCGTAGTGAGCGTACTTCAAGCGTGCAGACCCTGAATTGGGACACAGCCCCTGAATTGGGACACAGCCGTTGCGAAGGTAATTTATCCATTTAAATCAGCTGTGATGGATCAAGGACACATCTAAAACCTGCAGGGACACCGGCCCTCGTGGACTGGGATTGGGGACACCTGATGTAGAGGGTAGAGTGCTCAGATCGCTTTCTTCTTCAGAAGTCCTTTATCATCTCCTTGGTATTGGCTGTGTTCAGATGCAGGTTGTTGTTGTCACACCATCGCTTCAGATGCTGAACCTCCTTTCTGTAGGCTGAATAATCGTTGTTGTTGATGAGTCCTATGATGGTGGTGTCATTGGCAAATTTTATGATAGTATTACTGGTGTGGGTTGGTGAACAGTCATGGGTGAAAAGTGAGTATAAGAGAGGACTGAGGATACACCCCTGTGGGACACCCACATTCAGAATGAGGGTGGAGGAGGTGTGCTCTCCCATTCTGACGTTCTGGGGTCTGTTGTTCAGGAAGTCCAGTATTCAGGTGCACAGTGAGCTGCTGAGTCCTAAGTTGCTTAGTTTATTCACCAGTTTGTAGGGTTGAACTGTAGTGAAGGCAGAGCTGAAGTCCACAAACAGCATTCTCACATAGGTGTTACTAATGTCCAGGTGTGTGAGGGTTGTGTGAAGAGCTGTTATTATGGCATCCTCTGTTGACCTGTTTACCCTGTATGCAAACTAGTATGTATCGAGGTTTGCAGGGATGGCAGCTTTAATGTGTGACATGCTCAAAACATTTGGCAATTATGGGTGTTAAAGCAACTGGACGGTAGTCATTCAAGCAGCTCACTGTTCTTCTTTGGCACTGGAACGATGGTGGCTAACTTAAGGCAGGATGGTACTACAGACTTTAGCAGTGAGAGGTTGAAGATGGTGGTGAAAACTTCTGCTAGCTGGTCTGCACATGCTTTGAGCACTCTACCAGCTACACTGTCAGGACCAGCTGCTTTGCTCACATTGACTCTATGCAGTGTGGCTCTGACCTGATGCTGCTCTAGCTGGATGGGGGCGTCGTCCCTCTCTGTAACAGCAGGATGGGGGATGGTGTCCCTGTTTTGTTGGTCGAAGCGAGCGAAGAACTGGTTTAGGGTGTCAGGTAAGGTGATGTCCGGGGAGTTTGTTTGTGTGCGACTGTCTTTGTAGCCAGTGAGTGTCTTGATCCCCCTGCCACATGTTTCTGGAGTTCTTTGTGTTAAAGTGTCCTCAATGGGCTGTTTGTATTTGCGCTTGGCTTCTTTCATTCCTTTAAGCAGAGATTGGCGTGCATCTTTGTAGACTTGTTGGTCTCCTGATTTGAAGGCGCTGTCACATGCTCTTAATAGGGTTCTCACCTCACTGTTGAGCCATGGCTTCTGGTTCGGGAACACTTTCACAGTCTTTGTTGTTGTTACACTCTCAGTACAGAAGTTGAAATTTTATGTATTCTTTATATAGTTTTTTAAAATGTATTTTATAAAGAATAATAATAAGTTAAATTTTTTTGGACATTTGTGGACATTACTGAACTGTTTAAGAAACTGAAATAGATCTACATATACAAACACAGGACCCAGAAAACAGTATTCAAATATTCATTTAAACACGAGCATGGAAAGTGATTTTTAATATTATGTTTTGTTTTTGTTTGTTTTATAATCCAAAGGGTTGTTCAGTCATTCAAGTAAACAAAAAAATTCATGCTTCATTATATTCTTAATTGTTTATTTAGCAGAGAAGGTCAAAAACATAACCACCTCCTTCATCACAGTAGTTTCTTTCCTATATTTTTCATGACTGGAGACACGGCTTACAATAACAGCAACAACAAAAAACAATAAAATGAAATAAAATAAAATAGTTAGCCCTTAATAGTTTATTTGACTCTGCTATTTATTAGAAAGATTTATAAACTGATTTCTTGATGGACTTATGTTGCAGGCTAAATAATCCCTTTTTAATGGTAGAATGAATGTAGTAAGACGCGCAATACTTCTGTTTCTCTGGAATTTGTACACTGCTCTTTTCGGTTGACCATTGTTTGCTGTGGAAAAGGCAAAGAATTGTTAGGTTTTCTAACATAAAGAGACACTGAGGTCCATCCATTGTCCATCAGAGAAACATGCTTTTGAAAATAAAACCAAGGCAAGGTTGGCTAAAAACAAGCCAACTCATCCGCAAAACAGCTGTAAACCTGCGTGGTTGTCACAATAAACATAACAGAATTTTATTTCTATATCTTATTCTATAAATTGGTGTATTTTTATTGCATTGAAATACTAAGTAACTTAAACTGCCTCACATGTGTTTAATAAAATGGTAATAATTTAATATTTTCTAAAGTACAACGTTCTTTCACATTGTCTTTAACAGTCTAGTTTTGCCTTCCTTGTATGGGAATTCTTCCAAAACATGCTTTAATTTTAATATTTGATGGTCTGGTATCATAAGCTGCAGTGATGTTTGCATCGTTTCATAGAATATCATCAAGATGTGACAGTGAAAACAATGGCCAGCAGGTGTCCCTGTGGAGTCAGATGTCACATTGCGCAAAATAAAGACAGAAAAATGCTTGAAAACTGTGAAAACTGCTAAAAATTTGACAATAATTTAAAGCAAAGAGATAAATGTATGTTTATGCAAAATCTGTGACATGTCAGTGGCAAATAAGATAGAATAACATCACACTTTACTCAACGCCAGTCACATATTTTGGAAAGAAGTAGCCTATTAATGAATTTGTAAAAAATATGTAAAATATTTAACACTTAACACTTGATGTGGTCCATAATTTCAAAATAAATAACAATAATTCATGTTGCATGGCAGCAATAAAAGTTTTTCTAAGAGTTTACAGAAAACAATTTTATTTTATAAACTGTCTTGATGAGTTGCTTTTTTTTATCTTGAGTGTTAAGACCACATTTACATTACATGTGGAAAATTTTTACCTCAGCCAGGAAGGTTTTTGTTTTAGTTGCATTTGCGATTCTCTAACTCTACTAAAAGACTCTTCCCAAAAGACGTTCCCACACTTTCTCTTTGGGTGATCAGAAAATATTCAAGTGGAAAAAATCAGGAACAGACGATGTGAGAGCCACTTAAGTTAAACACACAGACACTTTAAAAACTCTTTATATTAGCGGAAATAACAAACATATTTCAACGTTTTTGACTTCTTAGATCTACTCCGTAAGCTGACGTCCACATGCTCGAAATTCAACTACACGTCACTCCGACTATGATTGGTCGATTCAGCGCCCGGAGTTATCCACCTACTGCGATCTGTACTGAAAGATTGGCTCTGCAGCTTATAATGTGGCAGGCCCAGAGCAAGGAGGACTCACAGTTCACACGTATGGCTACTTAATGGTCGGCCGCTTTTTTATTTTTATTTTTTACTGCGACTTGGGATTCTTTTTTCTTTTTTTTGCTGCAAATAATAATAATAATAATAAGACAAAGAAAAGATGAAGTTCTGTTTGCTGCTTCTCTTCTGTCGTAATTTACTTGCAGGTAAGAAAAATATTTCTCACCTGACCTTGAGCAGTGTGTTTGGCTTCGTTGTAGTTGAAAGCTGTTTTGGCCTGAACTTTACTAAATGAATTTTAATTCTTACGTTATAGCAAAATATGGATCTAAAACTGGAGGGAATTTTTCTGCAGTATAACTCTATTTGATTCTCATCGATGATTAAGAAAAAAATGATTTATTCATTTTCAGTACATGCCTGTTATTCTTTATAATTTTCAGTTTTGCGGTGAGAAACACACTCAAACAGATCAGACGGGATGGCGGTTTGACCAAACATGCTATAAAAATGAAAATAAAAATGAAAACGTCACTCAGTCCTAATGTTTACTTGCAAAGTAAATGAGAACATGTGACCTGAATTATACTGAATGAATCATGCTTCTGATAATGCTTTTATTTTTTTAATTTATTAATATCATAAACATTTTATCACACAGATAAACATTCACTGAAGTATTTTGTCACTGGATCCTCTGGAGTCCCAAACATCCCAGAGTTCATGGGTGTAGTGGTGTTTAATGGCATCCAGGTGGGTTACTGTGACAGCAACAACAAGACTTTAAAACCAAAACAGGACTGGGCGAAGAAAATGTTAGAAACAAACCCTGAGAAGAAAGAGTGGCACACTAACATGTGTTTCAACGATCAGCCAAACTTCTTCAGAGAGATGATTTTTATGTTGAAACAACAATTCAGTCAAAGTGAAGGTGAAGTATTTTCTGTTATGTCCTATCTCAAATCATAGGATATGCTAAACGAAACTGAGTGATGTACAATTCTCTATTGTGTGCTCCTTGTATTAGAATTTTAGATTTAGTCTTTAAATTAAAATCTTAACAATGTTTTCAGCTTTTTAGACATCTTGCCTATATCTGAAGTTCTGTCACATGACTCCTGGTTTGAACCAGTTTCTGTATCTTGTCCTCCTTCATCTTGTTCTCGTGGTCCTGTGGTCTTCACATCAGACCTACCCTTACAGCTGCAGTGTTCCACTTAGTTTATACTAGTAAAAATGATGATGATGATCTGATTATTGGACTTAGCACACACCTTTGTTATAATACCAGTGGCTCACACAATATTAATATAGTTCACTGCAGTCTCTGTTTTTCTTTCTCTCTTCAGATGTCCACATTTTACAGAGAATATCTGGCTGTGAACAGGATGAAAACACTGGAGAAGTGACCGGCTTGACACAGTACGGTTATAACGGAGAAGACTTTCTTGAATTTGATCTGAAGGCACAGATGTGGATCGCACTGAAACCAGAGGCTGACATCATCAAACTGAGATGGGATGCAGACAAAGTTCGAATTAAACACAAAGCAAACTCCCTCACTCAGATTTGTCCAGAGTGGCTCAAGATGTGTGTGGACAATGGGAAAAGCTCCCTGCAGACGACAGGTAGAATCACATGACCTGATGCAGTTTCATGAATGCAAAATGTTTATTTAAGGCAAGGCAAGGCAAGGCAAATTTATTTGTATAGCACAATTCAACAACAAGGTGATTCAAAGTGCTTTACAGAGACATTAGAAACAAAAACAAATAAAAAGCATGATTTAAAATTGATTAAAACAAGCAAACAAACAAACTAACTAAACACACACATTCATTCACACCTGTTCGCGCGATCTGAACCCTTATCGTAAGGGGAGCTACCAGTCCTTCTGTGGACGAGCTACTTTCTCTTTCATGTTGCATTATATTCCTAACAACAGTTATCTTTTAAAAAGAAAATTGCTAAACATTTAGGCTGATTTTGTATTCAATGATGCCCCGGGAGGGGCTCAGAGTAGAGCTGCTCCTCCACATCGAAAGGAGCCAGTTGAGGTGGTTCGGGCATCTGACAAGGATGCCTCCTGGGCGCCTCCTGGGTGAGGTGTTTCGGGCATGTCCCACCGGGAGGATGCCCGGGGGCGGCCCCGGGCCCGGTTGGGGGGTTATCTCTCTGCTGGCCTGGGAACGCCTTGGTGTTTCCCCGGACAAGCTAGAGGAGGTGGCTGGGGAGAGGGAGGTCTGGGCTTCTTTGCATAGGCTGCTGCCCCCACGACCCGGCCCCGGATAAAGCAGAAAAGGATGGATGGATGATTTAGTAACTCTGAAAGAAGCTGGGTCCACACACTGCTGTGCTGCTACAGCGTTTGTGATCAGGAACATCTTCAGGCAGAAATATCTTTTAACACACAGCAAAACTCAAACAGAGTTTTGGTTATTATCACTTTCCTCAGAATAAACAGAGGGAAGGTACACTCTGCTGCAGAATAAGTCTGGCAACAATCAGACTAAGAGACAAACATATATGCACATAAGAAGCTGATTGCACACAGACAGGACTTGTAGCCTATTTTTAAATTGATGTCAGGGACATGATGAGATTGGTTTCAGGGTCACAGGCAGGACAGAGAAAAAAGGTGTTAGTGATATTTTCTTGATATCTCCTGACTGAATTCCAACAACTTTGTTTTCTTTTCTGATTTCATTTTTTTTTATCTTTACTTCTTCCTACCTCTCCCTCTTTCCCACCTTCCCTCTGTCCAGTTCCCTCAGTGTCTCTCCTCCAGATGACTCCCTCCTCTCCAGTCAGCTGCCACGCTACCGGTTTCTATCCTGACAGAGCCATGATGTTCTGGAGGAAAGATGGAGAGGAGCTTCATGAAGGTGTGGATCCTGGAGAGATTCTCCCCAACAATGATGAGACCTTCCAGATGAGTGTTGATCTGAATGTTTTGTCATTCAGACCTGAAGACTGGAGCAGATATGAGTGTGTGTTTCAGCTCTCTGATGGTGAGGACGTCATCATCACCAGGCTGAATGAAACAGTGATCAGAACCAACAGAGGAGGAAAAAATACAAATGGTGAGAAAAGCTCATTTAATTCATTTTGTTTCCTGTTACTGTGGATTGTCTGTAATTCAGTGTTTTGTCCTGTTTTTGTGTGATCTCAGGCAGAATAGCTGCTACTGTAGGAATAACTCATGGAGATCCTGTTAGAGTTGGAGGAAAAAAATCAGTACTTGTATATAATAACTGTCTCTTTGATTTAAAATGTGCCCAGTGTTGGTGCTGCTAACATCCATCCATTCATCCATTTACTTCTCCTTCTCCTTATCAGGGTGTTACAGTCCAAAGACATGCAGTTAGTGGGGTCAGGTTCATTGATGATTCTAACTTGCTCATAGGTGTGAATGTGAGTGCGAATGGCTGCTGTTAATATTCTTAAGAGAAAACTGTTTCGACCATAATCCTGACAGTGATACTGGAACTTACATTTCAAAATGCGAGTGTTTCTAAATAATAATTTTATTTCTGGCCTTATAATTGAGGAGCTGAATACACAGAACTCCTGTCAAAGGGTTAAAAAGTCAGCCACCTAATTTTACTGTGCCTGCTCTGCTTAACTGCAATATATCATGGTATCTGAGTGTTGTATAGTGTTACATGTATGATCACATCAGTAGATCTTGACATAGAAATTATGCTGTCTTCTCTTCACCAATATGTGATTTATATTTAAACTACATCATTACTGACTGATCAGAGGAACCCTCGGACATGATGATCACCATCACTGCTGCAGTGGTTGTTTCAGTTGCTCTCGTCCTCGTTGCTGCTGTTTTTGCTGCTGTTTACAAGAAGATGAAAGGTGAGAGATTCAGCTGAGCTGATGCTCTGATACAGACAGAACGTCTCTGGCATTCTTAAATATTTGTTTTTTCTTATTTTTTCAGAAACAAATACTGAACAATGTAAGTAAACTAATTCTCTTTATCACTCAGAGTTTCATTGTTACTAAGCCAGTTCAAGATTAGTAGGACTAACAGTTTGTTTTGGACCCCACAGCTCCGGGCAACACCTCTGAACTCTCTTCAAGACTGAATCCAGAGACTGCATAGACAAACACAGCACACATCTCCACCTAAGAAAAGTGTGAAGACGATTGTTGATCATTTCATTTTTAATTTCTGGTATTTTTCCCTCCAGTATGTGATTATTCTGTTACGTCTGAAAAAGACAAACCCAGATGTACTTTTACTCAATAAATACTTATAATGTTCTAAACATTGTTTTTTTATATATTTCTATATTAAAGTTATTTCAGCTTAATTTATTTATTTTATGCATACCAACTTGTATAATATTTTATTCGTTTTCATGTTTGCCAGTTTAGAGATCCAGCCTTCTAAGGGTTTTTAACACTATCTCCTGTATCATCTAGAAATCCTTACCTAGGGATAGGAATTGATAAAAATTATAAGTGATTCCAGTTCCATTGTCGATATTGTTTTGATTCCTTATCGATTCTCTTATCAAATTGCTCCCCTTTCGTTCAAATTAATTGCATGTTATGTAGTCAAATGTTTGTGCTTATTGGACGTATTTCCCCTCTTTTTTGCTATCAGTGTTGGGGTCATTACTCAAATGCATCAATACCTTTTAACAATATAACCTACAGGCTACAGTCCTGCACACCAACACAGATCCCTGTCCTAATGAGGACACACAGATGATCTTTCTCTTAATAAAACACAAAGCCTTGCTGATCCAGACCCGGCTGACTTCATCATTAGTGTTTCACAAAGCTCTATTTTTTCAATCTATTTAGTTTTTTATGTTTTGATTTATTGGGATTATTTTTCATTTGTTCTGGGAAACCTTAAGTTTCTCCACACTCATTGTCCCATTCACAGCTGTTAGACACCTGAGAAAGATACACAAAATATGCAGAACCAGCACAGTTGTAGATGGATAAACAAAAAACAGGTAAATCCTGCTGCAAACCTTAAATATTTACTATATAAACAATGCCCATGTTATGAAAAGAGGGAAAACTCCCCCATCACCCTCCTTGCTCCAGGTCTTTGTGTGCTGTATCCACTGCCAGCTATTGTTGGTGTGTACAAGTCATAAGCAGTTACCTTGTATATGGTGATGTTATTTTCATGTTACTCCTCTCATACAAGCCTTTCATCTTAAAGGAAAATGATCTGTCTGTTATATAAATGGACAAAAGGTAAAATCAAAGTGAAAGTGATCGTTTTCCTCTAAACTCAGGGAGCATTCTGTTCCATAAGTTTGTGTCATTGCCTGATTTACTTTACTTGCACTATTTATGCACTATTTCAGCAAAGTTGCTGAAAGACAAAGGGTGAGTGATACTAATAACAATATTGTTAAATTTCAGTAGATTGCTGTAAGCTTGATTGTCAATGGTCCAGATTTAAGAGTTCATTTACAGTCAGATTGAGAAAATATGATTTGTGGAAGTCTTGTTTCTCATTTTGAATCCAAGAGTCACGGTTTAAGCCTTTAAATAAAAATGGGTATGAGGCAGTCAGTATGAGACAGGACAAGGAAGGTTGTTTCAGCTCTTTTAAAGAGGGGTCTGTTTTAGGGTAATAGGCACTGGATCATAACTGGAGTTAGTAGTTGTGAAAGTATGTGCAGGAAAAAGTCTTAATACATGCATAAAACTAGAGCGCAATTGGCTTGAGGAAATAGGTGTAAACAAAGGATCTCTCTGTGGTGTGGAGACTTCAGTGTACAAATAACATTAAGGGGAAGTGCAAAAGCGAATTCAAAGCCCAGGTGTTGGAAGAGTTAATTAAATGTAACTGATTAACAGATATAAATACCAGCAAAGAATCTTATGTTTGTGTGCAGCTTCCTGGCACCTCTGTGTGACTGGTATGTTCATAGAAAAGGACTAGAGTCAGTGACGATTACACAATATACAAGAACATAACCTCTCAGGCCTGAGAGGTCCAGCAGGAAAGTTAATTTTTTGATAAAACAGACTGGGGAAAGATTAATAAGGAAGTGCTAAATAACTTTGATTTTAGCGACATTATTGTCACAGAAACGTTTAACAAGAAAATAATTCAGCACGTCAACAGAAAGCTCCATTTCTAAAAGTACAGGAAAGGGAAGGAGGAAGTCTGGTACGTGTTGACTGGAACTATCCTGTTTTCAGTAGTGGGGAGGATGTGGCGTAAGGAGAGAATGACATACTTTTGCTGCTGTGGATTGTTCCAATAGTTTAACTGATGAAGGAAAGGGAGGCAGCGAAAACAAAACAAGCAGGCTGTGAGGAGAAAGTAGTGATGAAAGATGCTCCTGTTACTACTGAAGCACTAAAGAGGGGTTTACCTAAAAGAAGAAAAAGTTAAAAGGGTAAAGACTGAATATGTTTTATTATGATAGAAGATATAAATGAAGAGGTCTTAGATAAGTTTCTGATAGTTTTATAAAAACAAAAAAGGTGGATGGATTTTGACGTCGCAACGCCAGGAAAAGATCCCAACAAGCTGGGTAACTATAGGCCCATTGTACCCACTTCTGATGTTTGAAAGTTATTGGAAAGAAAAAAGGCTTTGATAGCTGTCTGTCAGCTTGGGTTTCACATCATGGAGGATGAAATAAGGAAAGCCCACATTAACCTCTTAAGCCCCAATGCCCCCTGATACGGGGGCAAAAAGCAGGAGATCAGGTAGGCTTGGGGCTTAAGAGGTTAATAAGGGATTGGTCTCAGCTGTTTTTGTTTTTTATGTAGAAAAAGTCCCTGTCTCTCAATTTACAAAAGTATACCTCTGGGAAGAGTGATTATTTTACATGCTCTGTTTCAAAGTATTTCAGTAAGCATGGGGAAGTCTGCAATGATATTCCCATGAGAGAGGGAAATTAGAGGATGAAATTATGGGTGCAGTTAATTATTTTCTTTCAGAAAAGTAGGGAACAGGAGTGAGCTTTAACCTCGCATGCAAAAGCACACAGCAAGCAGCAAGATACACTATACTCCCAAAGCACCTCCCACGGAATTCCAACAGAAATTAATTCAAAAGGCTTCTCCAAGTCCACAAAACACATGCAGACTGGTTAGGCAACTCCTGCAAAAACACTTAGATTTCCTCGAGACATCAAAGAGCTGTTCTAGTGTTACACAGCTAGGACAAAAGGTGTATTTTTCTTCGTGAATCCAAAGTTCACCCAGAGGACAGTCTCTCCTCTCCAGTTCCCTGGCATAGGTGTACACAGGTAGCTGAGTAGTGTGAGCAAACACTCCAGTCTCCATCCTTAAAAATGGGAACCACTTTTCATAAGTAGCACCCTGTTATAGAAGACACATCTCTGACCAACCATCAGTTGAATTTCATTTAAATGGAAGTAAAACAATGGTGTTGTCACACAGAAAACCAACAGTATGGTCACATCAATATCACTGTTGTAAAGTGTTCATGTTAGTGCTGATATCACTGATTTTGAGTGGGTTTTGGTTTTTAACAAATTTCCCACGCCTGGGACTAATAAAGGTTATCTTATCTTATCTCGTCTTATCTTATCTTTGTTCCATTCATCTAACTGTTAAAGATTAGTTTTTCAATCTTAAAGACAATTAATAAAGAAAAAAAAAGGCTCAGTTACAATGGGAAATTACGGATAAAGCTTTATTTTAATACTAGCCACACCTTTCTAAATTTATATGCACAACAGTCAGGCTTTATGTCAGGGACAGGATAAAAGAGAGAAAACAAGCGATATAGATAATGACTTTTATTATGAAAGAACGAAACAGGAAGACGCCCTTATCGAAAACGCGCTGAACGAAACTGGTTTCCGGTAACAGTACAGCGAGCGTAAACAAGATAAATAGTTATTGTAACAGTCCTTACAGGATGACTTTATTCTTGCTGCTTCTTTTTTGTTCTGTTTCATCTGCAGGTAAGAAACCAGTTTGTATCTTTGAGCTCTGACCGAGAGTTTACTTTAAAGTTGTTGTAGTCTGAAGTTTTAAACTAAATTGCAACACTCATTTTGAGGAATAATAGAAATATGGCAAAAACCAAATTATCTCTTTAAAGAGTTAAACGTAGTTTGCATTGCTTTCCTTTTGCCACATTTGGTCATTGCTCACACTTTTCTGCAGCATTAACCAAATCATACAACGAATAATATTTTTCATATTATTTGGTATTTTATTGATCTAATCTTATTTGTGTTTATTAAATGTTGTTTCACAGTGAGACACTCGCTGATAAATTACTTCACCGGATCTGCTGGAGTCCCAAACGGGACACAGTTTGTGGGTGTTGCTGTGGTTGATGGCGTTGAGGCAGTTTACTGTGACAGCAGCAACAAGATACTGGAATCAAGACAGGACTGGGTGAAGAAAGTGTTTGATAATGACTCTCAGCTGTTGGAGTGGTACAAACATGAGTGCTTTAACATTCAGCCAAGCGCCTTTAGAGCACGGATTGTTAGTTTGAAACAGCAGTTCAACCAAAGTGAAGGTGTGGTATTTTTTTATTTTTACATATATAATATACAGTGTATCAGATCATATAAGCTAAACTGACTGATGTAAATTTTAGCAATCTTAAGTTAAAGATTTAAAGTTACATTTTTGTACTTTTCAGTTGAGCCCAGGAATCATCAGACTTTACTAATGTGAACATCCCTTAAAATCATAATAAAACAATGCATTTGCATTTTTATTTATTTAGTTAGTTTTTGCATGCAGAAGAGCAAAGTGAACTGAAGTGAAATTCCTTGTTTGTGTGTGAAAACGTGGCCAAATAATGATGATTCTGATTCTTCTAAACTTTTATCCTATGTATCACAGCTCACTGTGTTTTCTCTCTGTCTCTCCAGGTTTTTACATCTTACAGACTAGAAGTGGCTGCGAATGGGAGGAAAGCACTGGAGAGAAGTTTGGCTTTTTGAAGTATGGCTATAATGGAGAAGACTTTATTGAACTGGATCTGAACACACTGTCGTGGGCTTCACTGAAACCAGAGGCTGACACTACCAAACAAAGCTGGGATGCTGACAGGAACAGAACAAAACTAAATAAAGTCTTCCTCACTGACATCTGTCCAGAGCGGCTGAAATCGTTCTTAGAATTTGGGAACAGCTCCCTGCAGAGAACAGGTAGCATTTTTTTGTTGCATTCATTGTAAAAAGTGTCTCGTTATGTGTTTTAAGACAAGACATACTTTACTTACCCCATAAATTCTTCATGGTTCTACATGAAGTCTGATATCTGTCCTTGGGGGTGGTTTTATCATTTTTTGTAGTTAACTCTGTTAGTGCTACTCTGAAAACAGTTACTTATTCATAACTGATAATCAGTCATTTGGATTAGAAGCAGAAGTTTCAGAAGAAAAAGAGTCCAACTGCAGACATCAACTAAGAAAATTTGAACTTTGATGAAAGCTGATTAGAACAACCTGTTGAGGCTGAGATGGTTTGGACCTGTGCAGAGGAGGGAAGTGGATATACTGGATGAAGGATTGTGAATATGGAGCTGCCAGCCATGAGGCGAAGAGGAAACCCACAGAGCAGGCTCATGGATGTAGTGAAGGAGGGTTGATGTGAAATAAGGGTAAGCAGATGATCTGCTGTGGCAATGAAAGAGGAAGGAGAAAGTGCCATAGTGTACTCTTCAACTTGTCTTTTAGCACCACCTTCTGGTGGTTTTAAAACTGATGGATGGATTTACATGAAATGTATACAGTATGTCATGATACAGCCTTATGCAGCTGCTATAAAGCTGGTGACTGTTTGACTCGAATGGCTCACTCTGTTATGAATTACAAATCAATTTTCACATCTTTGAGTTCATCTTATGTCACAAGCGATGTTTTTCATCCAACATGTAGACGACACTTGCTTCACTGTCAATGTTTCTTTTTCTCCTTATTGAATTTCCCTAGTGTTTGTTCCCATCTTCTTTCCTTACCTGTTTTTAGTTTATCATCTTTTTATTTTCCATCCATTTTCACTCTCTCTCTTTCACACCCTCCCTCTTTCCAGTTCCTCCTTCAGTGTCTCTCCTCCAGAAGTCTTCCTCCTCTCCAGTCAGCTGCCACGCTACAGGTTTCTACCCCGACAGAGCCGTGATGTTCTGGAGGAAAGATGGAGAGAAAGTTCATGAAGGTGTAGAGATAGGAGATATCCTCCCCAACGATGATGGGACCTTCCAGATGAGTGTTAATCTGAATGTTTCATCATTCACACCTGAAGAGTGGAGCAGATTTGATTGTGTGTTTCAGCTCTCTGATGTGGAGAAGATCATTGTCACAAAACTGAATAAAACACTGATCCGAACAAACTGGAAGGAAAAAATGACAAAAGGTGAGAAAAACTTGTTTGACTCATTTGGTTTGCTGATTCTGTGGATTGTCTGTAACATGATGTCTGAAAGTTTGCTATTGTTTTTGTTTGGAATCCAAGAATTGTAGCTTCCTGTGGGAATAACTAATGGAGATCCTAACAGAGAAGAAGCAAATTCAGTGCTTGTATACAATAAAGCCCTTGGTCATCTATTTTTGGCCTTAGATTTTGGGAAACGTTGCCGAGGCTCCTATAAAAGTGTTAAAGTGTTAGTAATATAATTTTAGTGCATCTGTTTTGCTTAACTGAAAAACATAGTACAGATGAACACTATAGGATGGATTTATTTATATTATAACCTTCTTCATCTGCTAATTTTGTTTGTTTGTTTTTTACTGTGCAGAGAAGTCCTCCAACAGGGCCATCACTGTCATTGTTGTTCTTCTTATTTTCATCCTCGTTGCTGTCGCTGGATTTGCTTTTTACAAAAAGAAGAAAGGTGAGAGACTCAAATGACCCAAGGAGTATCTTATAAAGTAGTTTAGTGCACTCTATCAGGCTTAAAGTCAGAGTTTTCTGTCATGAAGTGGTTCTCTTTTTACCTTTCAAAATCACCGCGGTCAGTTATGCTGAACACATTACTGATCAGGAACAGATTATGATCAGAGTTTGGTTTAAAATCAGCTGGAGGTGCCACAGTTTAATTAGATCTATTTGCAGCATGTGTTTTACATGTGCAAACCATAACTTACTACCATCACTAAATAATTCAAACTGTAATGTTACAACTGCACAAACTGTGCATCTCATTATCAGTGAAATTAACATCCATTTGGTTAGTGATGAAGAAAATGTATAAATGTTGTTGAAACAGAAAGCCTAGCTGAGCAGAGAGTGTCTTTTTTTTCAAGCCAGTTAATGCAAATAAAGCCTGGTTCTGTTGAACTTTATACTATACCCCACCTGATCCTCTAATACAGACTGAAACTGAACTCATCTGGGATTTTGAAATTGTTTTATTTCCTTTTTACTTCAGAAAAACACTTTACACCTTGTAAGTAAACATTCTCTTTTTTTACTCAGATCTGTACATTTAAGTTTTTATGCATATTGTATAAAAAAGTTAGTCCAGGACTAACAGTGCATTTTGTACCTTACAGCTGCTGTCAACATCTGCGAACTCTCTGAGGGAAAGAATGAAGACACCACATAAATAAGCATAGTGTGTACATAAGTCTACACACATCCAGTTAAACAAGTGAAGCGCAAAGAAGATTGTTGTGTCTTGATGCATGCTCAATCATCCTGGAAAGGAAATCCCAAAAAGTTGATTCTGTTCATCAGGACGTAGCGTTTTTCAGTGGGAGAAACGTTTCATCACTAATGACAATTTGCATAATTATGATCTAGACCAGGGGTCTCAAACTCGCGGCCCGCGGACCATTTGCGGCCCACGTCACCTCTACTTGTGGCCCGCATATTGATGTGAAGAAATATTTTTTAAAAATTATTATACGAAAAATGATTTAATACGACGGCAGAGTGTTACAGGCGTGGCCCTTTAAGACTGTAGCCTCATGGGCGGTGTAGTCCTTGCTGCAGGGAGAACGTGTGGTACCGCCCCTCCCGCTGTGTGTGTGTGTGTGAGCGTGAGGGAGGGAGAAAAAGAAAAGTCGAAAAGTACGAGGTGCTACCGAGTAGAAATGGGAGATGGAAGAATGTAAATATAAAAATAACCACTGCAGCCAAAACGAGTGCCTGACGAGCCCAGTAAGCTATTAAGACTCGACTGTACACCATGTTCGTGTTTTCCTCCGAAACAATAAGTTCTGCTGGAGCGGCCTTTCAATGCCTCTCTCTGTCTCTCGATAGCAAAGTTGACCCAGACAGTAAAGCTAGTTCCCGGCTACGAGCCCGACACGGAACCCAAAGTATTAGCCAGAGGTCTCCTTACCACGGGTCGGAGCCGCGGACCTGGCCAAGGTAACAAGAGAGTGCAAACATGTTGAGGGACTGGCTGTGTTGGTTCAGTGAGAGATTTATTTGAAAAGAAAACAATTTTCACTTGCAGTCGAAAACTAATGTGTACGCTTATGCCTGCATTTTAATTTTGTTAAATACAAACAAAATTGTAGCAAAAGTGCTTCCACGTGTCTGGCCAGAAAGAGCTGTTTATTTGGTAGTTCAATGAAACTACTGTACTATACTGCTGAGTGACTGTCTTCTGCTCGTCAAATACATTTCATTGCAATGTTGACCCTGTGCTAACTTGCATATGACAAATGAAACTGAAACTGAAAGGCTTCAGATAGTTAAGCGTGAGAAAAAAATTGCAATTTTGTCTTGTTATCAGATATTTGGAATTAAATAAAACAAACAAAACACTACATTTTAGGAAATAATAGTGGGTGGTTTCATGTTTGTTTTTTTGTACTACTTGGACACTAAAGTGGCCCTCCAATGAGATGACGGTGCCAGAAGTGGCCCACGGCTCATTTGAGTTTGAGACCCCTGATCTAGACCCTGACCTCACAGCCCATTGTTCATCAGTGGGCCAGTTTCAGTAATTGTGCAAATGTACTGTTTATAAGGCTGGGGAAACCTGCATTCGGCTGAGACGGAAGAAGGCGCTTTGATGAGTGATGAAACATTTCTCCGACTGAGAACACTACGTCCAGATGAACAGAATCAAGATTGTTTTTCTTTTTGTTCACATGTCATTCAGTTTTTTTCTGAAAAAGAGAAACCCCAGTCTGCTCTTACTCAGGAATTACTAAGTCATTTCTAAACTGGAGTTTGTATGATCTCTAGGTGATTAGAGGAGTGTGGTTCAGCTCAATAATTTATCTTATAAATGCTAAAAATATTTTGCTAATTTTCACTAACACAGAGGCCTGAAGATCTTCACCACTATACACTAACACTAAGCTATCTGCTCTGCTTCTTTACATTCTTACCTGTGATACAGGAACCTTCTCTGTTATCAAAATAAATGTGTGTTCATCAGTTGTTCATTGTAACTGTGACACCGCAAAAATGTTGCCATAATTGTATGTGACACCAGTCATAGCAGGTGTCTGTCTGTCTTCAGTTCGTCAGTCCTAGCTGACGTTCTGAAAATTTTCTTTAAGAATATTTCATCTGTTTTGTGTTTCTTTTCTGTTTCTATCTATGAAGTATTTTATGAAGTGTTAATTAGGAGTTATAGAGAATCCTTGTTTATTTTATATTTTATACTTAATCTGAGAGACCTTAATAAAACAAGGTAAATAAGGCACAAATACACAAATCTTTTTTGAATATTTTTTTTATTAATACAATGATCTTTATATTTGTAAATAATTCAGTACATTAACAGGCTTCCATATATTGCATGTACGGTTCAACAGCTTTTCTAAAATGTCCAACTTCCAGTGAGACAGCAAAACAAAACAAAAAGGATGCAAGAAATCAAAGTGCAATGGACACACACAAAATGCAAATCCAAAAGCATGCAGCACTTCCCAGAGAAGCATTAGCGTCCCGCTATAAAACTTTCAGCTGCCCACTCAGGCCCAGACTTCCTGCGATGAATCATACAGTCAGCATTTACAGCAAAAAGACATTTATAACAAATCAAAGTTCCATACCGATCAAACAGCGTCGCCCAATTTACAAACAAAGGGGCCAACAGGAGACTTCTGAAGCTACAACCTATAAACACACTAGTTTACTACCAAGTAAAACAATATTGTACGGCACAAAATAAAAACATACCAGCAATTGATGGAAGGCGTCAGGGAAATAATCCGCAGGGGATTTCTACAAAACATGAGTAACACCAGTCAATAAAAGTGGAGCCGATTCAGGTTTAGGCAGCATACATATACATGTAACTCCTACCTGTAACAGGGGACGTCGGCAACTGGTGAGCGAGTCAGGGATGCTTAGTAGTACCATATAATGTGATTGGTTAGTAGCGTGCTTAATAGGCCATATTGAAATATAATATTCAAATATAATATAGAAAAATGTGCTAGCCACTTCACTCACTTTGATAAGCAACCGGTCAGTTAATTCAGTAACTCTTTCAATCAATTCTCCATTAATGGACATAATAACTTCTTCCTCATTTACACGATTGCGAAATATCATGAATTTCTTTTTTTTTTTAGATTCAAAGATAATTTATTTACATCAAACCATTTTTTTTAATATCAACATCTCAGAAACCATAATTTCAACCAAATCTTTCAAATTCTCTTTCAAACCTTTTTGATACGTCACAGATATCATTGATATATAAATTAAAAAGTTTAGGTCCCAAAATAGAACCTTAAAGAACGCCACATACAATCTTCAATCTTTCAGAGGTGTTACCAAAATAATGTACATATTGCGCAAAGACAAAAAGCTTTTTAAGCACTTTTGAGAACTGTGACAAAAGAGACACTGGCCTATAGTTGTTAAAACTATGCTTACCTATTCAATTCAATTCAATTTTGTTTATATAGCGCCAAATCACAACAACAGTCGCCTCAAGGCGCTTCATATTGCACAGTAGATCGTACAATAATAGATACAGAGAAAAACCCAACAATCATGTGACCCCCTATGAGCAAGTACTTTGGTGACAGTGGGAAGGAAAAACTCCCGTTTAACAGGAAGAAACCTCTGGCAGAAGCAGGCTCAGGGAGGGGCGGGGCCATCTGCTGCGACCGGTTGGGTTGAGAGAAGGAAGACAGGAGAAAGACATGCTGTGGAAGAGAGACAGAGATGAATAACAGGTATGATTCAATGCAGAGAGGTCTATTAACACATAGTGAGTGAGAAAGGTGACTGGAAGGAAAAACTCAATGCATCATGGGAATCCCCCGGCAGCCT
>NW_005188135.1:29893-35605 GCF_000239375.1 Pundamilia nyererei | reverse complement strand
AGTAGCTGTAGATAATATTACATCTGTGGGACTATTACTGGTAATTTTTTCTCTAATAATTAAAATTTTACTTGTGAAGAAGTTCATGAAGTGATTACTAGTTAACATTAAAGGGATGGTTGGCTCAACACAGTACTCTGACTTTTTGTCAGCCTGGCTACAGTGCTGAAGAGAAACCTGGGGTTGTTCTTATTTTCATCTATCAGTGATAGAGATGTAAGATGTTCTGGCTTTGCGGAGGGCATCATCCAATCTCATTTTTACACATTTAAGAAATAACGTGGAAAATATCCTTTTGTTTGCATTTGGAGACTCGGCATTTGAACCATGCCAAATATGTGGACCAGCGAACCAACTCCTCAAACCGGTAAAAAGGTCAAGGACACAGTTACACGACCGCTAAACTAACCTGTTTTTGAATAAAAGAAAACCATATAAGCATGTGCCCTGGAATCTCGGTTGTAAAAAAAAAAAAAAAAAAAAAAAGGAAGCACTACACGTTACTTTTCTTCTGTTTAGTATACAGGAGTTGCTGCTCACACTCTGAGTTGCATTAATGTGTCTGTCAGATGTCCCAAATGGAATGTCAGGCCGCACGCGCACTCACGCCGGACACCTCCTTGACCTTATTTCCACGAGCCCTTGACTCAGCTGCAAAGTGCTTATGGGGTCAGGTTCCTTTTCATCAGAATTATCTGCCGTCATTCAGACATAAGTTGAGCAATGGTTTAACCAATTTTCCATCAAAGGGATGCCGGAATTAAACAGAACATAGGATGTAAGTTGAGGAAATATAAGTTTGACTATGGAGCACATCTCCTTCAGCGTTCACAATAATGGATTGCATTTCTCTCAGTCAACTGACTGTTTAGGGGGAAAAGCGGCTAATAGTTAGTGGGCTCTGTGGGTTGTTGTTTTTTTAAATCACACTAGGAGTGAACAAAAGCAGAAAAAAAAACCCTGTGAAGATGCAGACTGTGAAAGTCTGGTTTATACCATAAATCTGACCAACTGTAACTGGTTTTTTTTGTGTTTTAAGTTATAAGCACGTGTCAAGACTTCTGTCTCCCATTGCTGATCTGATCCTCCTTTTTTGTTCCCGATTAATGATCTACGGTAATTTGTGATATTGCCCCCATAAAATAATAAGGCTTTATTGAAATCATTGTGATACAGAGATTTGATTCCTTGTGCATGCTTTGGATAAAAAAGTAATTTTGTCAAGACTGAATGTGAGCACACACACACACACACACACACACACAGAGGGAGAGAAACAGAGAGATCATTAATGCAGAGGATTGCAGCAGCTCTTGGATTTTCACTCTCTGCCGGATTTCGGAAGAACGATCACATAAATTTCATTACAATTTTTTTTTGCCTTTGCTTCAATGTGTCTTTAAATCCTTTCTTGTTCAAATAGTTTATTCACATAGTAAAGTAGCTAGGGAACTCAGTAAGTAGGAACAGCGATAGTTTAAAGACATTTTCTACAATACAGAGGATTTCATCATCCGCAGTTTGTGAAAACTGCAGTTAAAAAACAAATCAGCAAATTCACAAATGATGGACTCTTTTCAGAGGTACGCTTCATGTACTGATTAACATACAGTTCAAAGATGTACATTAGGGTGCACACTGGTTATGTGGATTTGCTATATGAATATGCTCAAGAGTCTGTTTAAGCTAAAAACTTGAAAAATACCTGTATATTTTAAATCAGTAACATAGATAAAATGTTTTTGGATAACAAACACGT
Organism: Pundamilia nyererei; assembly: GCF_000239375.1. Lineage (NCBI taxonomy): Eukaryota > Metazoa > Chordata > Actinopteri > Cichliformes > Cichlidae > Pundamilia > Pundamilia nyererei. The sequence continues at coordinate 33,846 of NW_005188135.1, read as the reverse complement.
CACAATTTAAACACTGTTTGAATAATCAAAGAGATATTTATAAAGGGCAGGCTACAACAGACATGCTTACCGGGAGCTGTATTGTCTCTTCTGCATAAGCCACACCAGAAACGCTCTGTGCGGATAGCAAAGTCTGTGCCGTGGGAGTGTCTGGACCCTCCACGATGGGATCTGCCGCACAACCTCACACTGGTCCCCAGGGGCACGGCAAACTTGTAAGCCCTAGTTCGGCTCCCGAAAGAAAGATGCTCGAGTTGTTTTTGTGTCCAACAAAAAATGAGTTCTAATATGTTTTATTTGTAATGTTACTGCGTTGAAGTTAGCACAATTTAAGTTAAAAAAATTATTAGTCTCTTAAATGAATGGCATCTTGACGGGGACTCTGTAAGAGGCTTAAAAAACTAATAGATTGTTTTACATCTTGTGCACTTGGATACACTTCAATGAAACTCGAAAAGTGGGACACACAATATGGAGATGATGACTTGGCATTTGTTAGGGAGGAATTCCTACTTCCCATTCATGTACTCTGCAATGTGCATTGTGTCCTTGTAACATGTTTACTTTTTTTCAAAATAAATAGCTGTGAAAAAACCCCCATCAAAGTTGAGGTAAGTATTCACCACGGTATCGTGCTTTTTTTATTAGGGTCAAATTTCTCTTTGGGTAAAAAATTAAGCCAACATCCAACTGTCAAACGTCGGTTCTAAAAAGCAAGTCAGTCCCTGAAGCTTATTTGTGCCACAGATGCTTATTCAGTGACTGTAGGAATGTGTAAGGAATGTTTCGGGACCTGTCTGATCTTTAAAAAACTAACTTTGTTGTTACATTACAGCAATATTGAGGAAAGATTTAACGGCTGATCATGGAGCTGAATGAAGGTCAAAGGGAAAGTCCCTGCCACGCTTCCGGTTATGCTTCCATCCGGCGTAGTCATCCAGCCGGTCCGTGCTATATCGCCCCTCTTGACCCGGAGTGGTATAACGTGTTGTAGAAAAGTTTGATCGATTCGCTCTCTCTCTCTCTCTCTCTCTCTCACTCTTACAAAAATAATAAATTCTCTGGGGTTCTTTTTCTTATACGCTTATGGTACCCGACGGAGGAAGTATCCCGATCTCTCAGAGGTAATTGACCGGGATGAACCGACGGTTGTCTGATTCCTTCTTGATGTGCGTAAAACAAGGCCGTTTTCTTTTAGGGGTTCTGTCTATTTTCTGTTAATGAGAAAACCTGTTGTAAAAGGAGCTCAAAAAATGAAGAAAAACTCTTTTCTTTGGTCTGAGAAGGAGTGGCTGCACAAAACCAAAATACCTCATCAGGGTGTTTTAATTGTTTAAGTAAGACCGATTTCTGAATATGTGCGCGGTGCTCTTTTCACTAAGGGATATTATTTTTTTTAACACATACAAGGATGTAGCTTGCCTCCACCAAGCGCTATATAAATGCAATCCGTTACTAGTCGGATAATCTTAAAGGTTTATTTTATTGCGTCTATAATAATGTTAATATAAGAAAGCAAAATAAAGCCGCTATTGAAAAAAGAAATAGCTCTTTACCGAGAAAATGGTTATCAAGATCATTGTCATAATACTGAAACAGAATTCAAACTATGAGTTTGTCTGTGGAAAAAGTAACTGCCGCTCTGTCTCTCTATACAGCACTGACTCAACAGAAATCTGCTGCGTCACCCCCCTGAACTCTCCATGCCCCAGGAACCACCCCTCCATTTTTCCCCACCGGATGCAATTAGACACTTCTGGAGTACCCCCCTCCCCAAACCGGATGCAATTCGTCGCGCTTATGGATCATATTACACACATCTGGACTCGATTAGTCACTTCCGGAGTACTTCCGGTAGGGTCAAAAGGTCAAGGCTGGGGCCATCAATCAAATTGATGACACAAGGTGGGGTGTTATTTTTTTGGCAAGTCCATCTGTTAGTGGAATCTCAGATGCAGGAGGAAAAATGTGGTCATGTTCCTAAGTATTCTGTGGGAAGTGATTCAGAAGTATGGGGTGTCTCACCCATTGCTACAAGCCATTCGATCCTGTGTGACGTCATCAGACTGCATGCCACTGGCTGGTTACTAGCATCGCTCGATGAGTCACGAGAGCGTCTTGTTCAAGAAAATCAAACATTTTCTTGACGAGAAAATCAAACATTTTCTTGAACCTGGCAATGAGGGAAATGGCTACAAAAAAACAACGCTGCGTTCCCCGCAGGCTGCGTCTAAGTATATTCTCCTGGGATGCCCGGACACGTTGTTATGAGAGCAACCATGCACATCAGGACATATTAATTTGCAATAGAAAATCAATCGATTCGTGTCGATCCGAGTAGGTACTAATGGGGGACTTATATGTCTTAACGCCATGGGGTTCCCCCCGGACAAGCTAGAGGAAGTAGCTAAGGAGATAAGTCTGGGCTTCTCTTCTTGATGGGGGGGGCACACATTTTGGCAGCCAATGCCACACAGCCTGATAAAATCTGTATCCCTCCATAGGTTTTGCTGTGAATAAGACATGGTCTCCAAAGTTACTGTACTTATTGGTTATACTGAGATTGATTTTGCAAATAAACTCATTCGTGATAGCTTCGCTACAAAGTGTAAACCGAGTGTAAATTCACTGGAGAGCGACGTGTTTCCATGATCGCATCTGGTTTTACAGTATTATAGTATCAAAGTCTTTTTCTAGACAAAGTATTCCCAGCAGGTTATTTCAGTCTTCCACACGGCACATTACAATGTCATGAAACTAATATTAAATTAATCGAGTCTGCTGTTTTCCAGCTTTTACTCTTTATCGCGTCGACTGCAGACCACTGACAAGTAGCGTACAGAACGGAGCTGGGCAAGTGGCTCCTCCTACTTTGCGCGCTCCCGTGAATGGGGAAACAATTTTTGACGGGGGTAACTACTTTGGCACAACACCGGCCCCTAAAACAAAACAGTGTTGCGAGAGGGAGAAGGGGGGAGAACACCCAAGAGGATTTGGGGACCATTACAAAATGATAAAATATTATTTTAAAACTTGTCACACTTCTGTAACCATTGTATCTACACCAGTCACGTACTGTATATGTCAGTGACCGAGTCTGCAGACACTGGACCCTAGGACTTTAGGACTTCTACTGTGAAAGAAAGGAACAGGAAGAGGCTGTTTTCACGCGTAGAGTAAAATGAGTGCGGTCAGCGAGAAGAAACAACATCAATAACTATTCTAAACCTAATTACAGGATAGATTACAGGATGAGGATAAGATGGCTGTATTTTTATTGCTTTCTTTTTTGTTCTATGTCATTCGCAGGTAAGAAATCCTTTTGAATCTTTGAGCTCTAACATCCGTTGTTCCAGATCTACTGGCGTTTAGACCAACTGGCGTTAGTCGAACAGATGTGTGGCAGTCTTGCGTTTCAGGAGCTGCTACCGACAAACCAGCAAAAAAAACGCCAAATGTGTCATCTATGACACTTGTGAGGTTATCTCAAACACACTCCGTCAGTCTTGATGCTGTTGAACAACAAAATGTTTAAAAATGTGGCGAGTTTACCTGGTGATATCCTCATGCAATCGCGAAAACAGCAAACAATTAACACCACGCCGATGTTGTTCACAGGACAGCAAGAGTAAACGATCGGGAGACTCTTGTCGTCGTTATCGTTCCCCTCGCACGGTTTATTTCTCCGAATTCAGCGTTTTTGCTTCACAACTACAGCGTGCAGTTTACTTTGTGCATTAACATGGACTCGAGTCAACCAGCGCCACCTCTGGCCAAGTGCCACAGCCTACAGCCAGATCAACTTGTGACAGACATCTGCACCACATTTGAATTCGTGTCATGCACATTTGTACCTTTCAATTGTGTCTGTTTGTGCGTCATGCAAATAAACCTTTGAAATGAATGAAATGACACTAATATTTCACTAGTGTTGTAACATCACATGTCGTTAG
>NW_005188135.1:25371-28219 GCF_000239375.1 Pundamilia nyererei | reverse complement strand
AACGCCAGTTGATCTAAACGCCAGTAGATCTGGAACACCGTCGCCAAGAGCAAGGCGTTAACTTTCGTTTTAATTTACATCTCTTTCCAGCCTGAATTTTGTGAAAACTGCGGAGAAAATCCACATCAAATGAATCTTCCATTTTCTTTAATGTAAAAACTTAATTATTGTTTATTCCACAGTAAAACACTCGCTGGAGTATCTCGTCACTGCAGCCTCTGGAGTCCCAAACATCCCAGAGTTTACGGGTGCTATTATGCTTGACGGCATCCAAATGGCTTACTGTGAGAGCATCAACAAGATATTGGAGCCAAGACTGGACTGGGTGAAGAAAATGTTAGCAAACGACACTTGGCTGTTGGAGATGTATACTCGACAGTGCTTTGTGGTTCAGCCCAAAATATTTGGAAACCATATTTCAAGTCTGAAGGAGCAGTTCCAGAGTGAAGGTCCAGTATACACATTCAGCTTGACACACAGTGTCAGATGATTACAAGTTAAGGGATATACCAAATCAATTAAGCCAGAAAAAAAGTTATAAAATTACAAAAATTAGTGTAATTACTAAGATTTTCAAAATTAATTTGTGTTTTTCAACTGAGATCATGAGTCATAAACCTTACTAGTGTGAGCATCCCTTTAAAAAGGATGACAAATGGACTAGTTCATATATAGGGCTTTTCTACTCAATGTGAACACCCAAAGTGCTTTACACAACTTTCCCCATTCACACAAGCACTTTTTTCTTTGTTGTTTCTAAGTGCTTTCCATCTAACATTCACATGTATTCATACTCTAATGGGTGCATCAGAGAGAAACATGGGGTTAGCATCTTGCTCAAGGATAGTTGGAATGTAGCCAGGAGCAGACAGGGCTCTAACCACCAACCTTCCGGTGGGTAGGTGACGTGCTCTACCACCTGAGCAAAGGCCACGTCAAGCATATGATGGCGTAATCACAGCCGGATTGGCTTCATCATGGTGGTGCCAAGATGTTTGGTGTTAAACTCTAAATAATTAGATCTTGCTTGGGCAAACAAATAAATAAAGATTGACTTTTACAACAGACAAAAATGGCAAAGATGAAGAAAGTGGAAAAAGATTTGAAGGAGATTAAGCATTCACTTAACTCACTGACAACTGAAATTGAAAAGATAAATAAGCAACAAGGAATACTAATGTCGATGATAGACCAAATCAAAGAATTAAAAAACCTGATTAAGGAGAAAGACAAGACAATCTAGTTTTTGGAAAGAAGGGTGGACAATCTAGAACAGCAGACTTGACTTGAGGATGTGATTATTATGGGTCTGGAAACCAAACATGGGAGTTATGCGAGAGTCACCGAGTCTGGGACCAGTGCAAAAAGAGGTGAAGATGAGCCCGCAATGGAGGAGCTACAGTCGTTGCAACGGCAAGTTGTGGAATTCTTTTCGAATAAAAAACTTACCTTGCATAGTAATGATATATCTGCATGCTTTACCCTTCCCAGAAGACACACTAAGGCTTCTCCAGCAATTATAGTGAAATTTATAAACCGAACACACAAAGTTGACTTGCTGAGGCAGTCCAGCCTAGGGCGATTGTGGCTCAAGAGTTGGCAGTTTGTCTTGTAATCAGAAGGTTGCCGGTTTGAGCCCCGGCTCGGACAGTCTTGGTCATTGTGTCCTTGGGCAAGACACTTCACCTACTGGTGATGACCGGAGTGGCCGATGGTGCGATATGGCAGCCTCGCTATGTCAGTCTGCTCCAGGGCAGCTGTGGCTACAACTGTAGCTTGCCTCCACCAGTGTGTGAATGTGAGATTGAATGAATAGTGGAATTGCAAAGTGCTTTGAGGGTCCCGAAAAGCGCTATATAAATGCAATCCATTATTATTGAGAGGAAGCGGTGTATATTTGAATGAACATCTTACAAAAAGAAATGCAGATATTGCTAGACAAGCTCGCATATTACGAAAGGAGAAAAAGATTCAAGCAACCTGGACCAGGAACTGTAAAGTGATGATTAAACTTAATGGAACACCAGAAGAAGCCAAGGTTATAACGATTAAGGATCTTAAGGAATTTGGCCTTGTATGATAAACATTGTCCATTGGTACCATTTAAGTATAAGAAAAAGAATAAGAATTTGAAACCTTGGATTACTAAGGGTCTTGCAAATGCGTGTAAAAAGAAAAATAAATTATATAGGGATGATATAAAACACAGAACTAAGAATGCGGAAATGAAATATAAAGTTTATAAAAATCAGTTGGTATTAATATTGAGGAAAGCCAAGAAAGACTACTATAATAAACCTTTTCAAGAAAACAAAAACAATATTAAGGGCATTTGGAATATTTTTAAAGAAGTATTGGGTAACAAAAGAACACACCCTCAGATCTGCCTATTTATTTTATTAAGAATAATGAAGTCGTTGATGACAAGATTGAAGTGGCAAATGAATTGAAATCCTTTTTTTGTAAATGTTGGACCTACTTTAGCAAATAGAATTTGGAAAAAATGATGATTCAGAATATTACGAAGTCTGGAAAGGAGAAAGCAGAGTGGTTAATTCTATATTCTTAGCTGATATTGCCATAAAAGAAATAGTAGCAATTGTAGAAAACTTTAATCATCTACTGACTGTGATGGTATAGACATGGTCATAATTAAAAAAGACATTAGATTGTGTAATTATTCCTCTTCGCTATATTTTTAATCTCTCGTTACATTCAGGAGTATTTCCCGATTGAATGAAAATTGCAAAAGTGATACCCTTATATAAATCAGGTGATTTTAACATTAATGTAGATGCTAAAACGACAGTCTCAACACATCATTTAATCTGTTATTAGACTCAATTGG
>NW_005188135.1:1952-5980 GCF_000239375.1 Pundamilia nyererei | reverse complement strand
TTAGTTACATTGATGTTATTTATTTATGGTGAAACAGTGGTGGAATATCGCTGTTGCTTTCGTATAAATGAAGCGGACATACCTGCGTGGCCGCGATCTAATCCTGTTTACATAAAGTAAACCTGCTCCCGAGCAGGTTTACTTTATCTGTTGCTATGACAGCAAGTCCCGGATGAGCTATGGAGAACCGAACGATCCAGGATCACGCGAAATCGTCAACAATCAAATCCAGCTAACTTACTTAGCGAGGTACGAAGAACGGACCCCTGGCCTACATTTACACATTGCAGAATTCCATCACCTTCATATTAACAGAAGGTTGGCAGAGATTCAGATCACGAGCACATCGTAAACCACAGTGCTTCACATATGGTGTCATGGTGCCTGGGAGTTAACATTTCTTTTGAGATTTATCTATGTTTGAGTTTTGTTTTGTAAAATTGTCAGTGACTGAACGGATTCAAGTGCAGACTCTATGTTCAGAATTATTTACAATAAACACCAAGTGATATTTACAAAATTAATCCTTAGGGAGGAGGGAAAGACACGCTATACTCCTCTCCATGCCATACTGGTACAACATACACAAAGTTCTAAATTTATGCTCAGGAATCCAGAGAAGGAAACAGGGACAGGTTCAGGGAAATCTAGATACAAGAAAACAGGCGATTAGAAACAAGACAAGATCACAACAAACACAAGCATAGACTAGAGCCAGGGCAACACTTAACACAGGTTGCACAACAATCCAGCAACAAGAGATGCCAAGCTGCCGACTTAAGTAGTGGCCAGAGAGTCAAGGTTAACGAGCAGCAGGTGAGTAATCAATCACAGGTGTGTGGGTCAAGGGCGGGAACCCGTAATGAATTCTGCCCAGATAGAGAAATAATGATAAATAACACATGATCCTGAGTGAGCTTGCCAGGGAGACAGGGACATGACAAAATTGATTGTATAAGTTATTCTTTTTACCTCTTTTGTGGCTTTGTGTATATTTAGTTCATCATTTGTGTCTCACTATTCATCACTGTTGTAGTTAATATTTAGTTTGTTGAGTGGTTGCTTTAATTTAGTAGAAGTTTAGAACTCTTGTCTTTTACATGTGGTTCTTTGTGGGTTTATTATATTAATCTGAGTTTCAGTTATTGTTAGTTATGTACAAGTTGCTTCTACTTAGTACTTTTGTGTCTCAGCCTCGTCTGCATTTCTCCTTCCATGTTCACCTCTCTAGCCCTTCTGTCCTCTATGTCAAATTAACCTATTTCCCATTCAGTTGTGGATTCCTATTTTATTTTGGTAACTGTTGTTCTCAGTGTCTTGTCTTATATTTACATCCTCTGCCTCATAATTTATACTTTTCAGCCATGCGTCCTACCTGCACTCTCCCCTCATTATCCTATGAGTGTATTTGAACTGCATTTGAATTCATATTCTAAGTCCTGCTTTTGGGTCCACATCCTACCTGCCATGCATAAAATCCATACATCCATGACAACGTGCAATATTAAAATAATATATTATGGAATTTTTTTTTTTTTTGCTTTGTTTCTCTCTTCAGGTGCTCACATTTTACAGATGAGAGAAGGCTGTGAATGGAATGAAAAAACTGGAGAGGTGACTGGATTTTTGCAGTACGTTTATAACGGAGAAGACTTTGTTGAGTTTGATCTGAAGACACGGACATGGATTGCACTGAAACCAGAAGCTAACATTACTAAACAGAAATGGGATACTGACAGTGTTAGAACAAACTTCAACAAAGACCTCCTCACTAACATTTATCCAAAGTTGATAAAGAAGTTTTTGTCCTATGGGAAAAGCATCCTGCAGAGAACAGGTACAGTCACACAACCTGATATGGTTCCATGGATGCAGTAGTGTTTATTTTGTGTTGCACAGTCTTTGAAAAAACAGTTTTATGGCAAAAAATTTTGGCTTATTTTGTATTTACTGTAGTCATTTTTTAGAAGGTAACTCTGAAAGAGTCTAGGTCCACACATGTCAATCTGTTATTGATCATTTCAGTTTAAATTTTTTTGTCAATAAGATTTTCAGCCACAAAGAAAAAAAAACCCAAAATTAATAGTGATAGTGCTGGTAGAAAAAAATATTAAGTATTCATTGAGATGAGGTCTTCAACTAAGGGAGGGTTGTTTGCAAAAAACAGATAGCTAATGCAAGGACACATTATACAATAATTAAGAAAACCATGTGCAAGGGTAGTTGTAGATAATATAACATTTTGAAATATTGTAATGAAATCAGTTTCATACTTTTTGTTGCTCATTCCATTTATAGGCCATTTAAAGTATTTTCCCAGGTTTAGTATGAACAAGAGGTACAGCTAATGTAAAAATGTATGGTGATGTGTCTTCAGATCCCAGTTATCTCTGTACAGAAATCCTGGACCGGCTCTCCATTCAAAGATCCTAATTTAAGCTGATGGTGGCGGGGATTTGCCCAGCAACTAACTACCTTAATGTGAATGTCTACCCTGCTGTTCCCTAGACAGTGTTGGAGAGTAACGGATACTTGTACCGGCGTTACGTATTTTAAATACAAAATATGAGTAACTATATTCCGTTGCAGTTACCATTTAAAAAGGTGATAATCAGAATACAGTTACTTTGTTGAATTAAAGGGATTGCACGGCAGTCTTTTCCTGTTTCATATGTTAGGCTGTCCCCTCTCTATTTTTGGTAATTCCATGCCAGTGGAAACCCAAACAAAACACTGAGAGCCTCTAATGCCTGTGTCTCAATCTCGGGGCCCATGTCACCTCTGCTTGCGGCATAATGATGTGAAGAAATATAATTTTTAATTATTATTTAAAAAATGATTTAAAATGAACGCAATTTGAGCAGAGTGTTACAGGCATAGCCCTAAAGAATGTAGCCTCATGGGCAGTGTAGTCCGTGCTGCAGGGAGAGAAAGCGTGGGACTGGCCCTCCCGTTATGTGTGAGTGTGAGGCAGGGAGAAACAGGAGAGTACAAGTTGTCACCGACCAGAAATGAACACAATTACTTAAAGGTTAACTGTTTATTATCAGAACCAAATTTTCATACCATATATACATGCATAACAAAAAACTCACTTTGGGGGTCATGAATTTAGCCACAATTCAATGGCTCTCATGCTAGCCCAAAAATAAACAGCAGTAAACTTTGATGAAAGCTGATTAGAACAAGCAGAATCTAGCGAAGCACAAAGAATATGTGGAGCACTATTAGGTCAACCTGAATGGAAAATAGACTATCAGTGTTGAGTGTTGAGTGTAACGCGTTACTAAGTAAGTAGAGTCTCCGTCTTTAAAAAAAAATTATTTATTATTTAAAGAGTTTAATTTCTATTGTTTGTCCACCCAAGGTTTATAGGGATTTTAAGAAGTATTTAGTTAAATTACTTATTGAGTAATTAAGTTACTTTTCAGACACAGTAATTAGATAAGTATTTTAAATACAATATTGATTAAGTAATTAGTAATTAATTACTTTTTTAAAGTAACTTACCCAACACTGCTAACAATTGTATGCACACAGAGAAACCAGAAAGGTTGCAACAGACAATCTCAGAGCAGACAAACCAGACACAAATGGAGACAAAGATGGGAAGTAAAGCCACAGGCAAAACACACATTTTATCATTTCCCAGATTTATTGGGGATTTATTGTATTCATTAGTTCAAGATGTAAAAACAAAAATAGTGACCATATCTATATTTCTTTAGGGTTACTTTTAACTTAAAGAGTACAATTGTTAGGTTTTGTATTGTTGATTGTTATTTATGCTTAGAAATATCTACTTATATATGCTTAGAGTTTTATAATTAGTTTTAGATTGGTAGAGGTTTGATCTTTGATAGTCTGCAAACTTTGTGTGCATTAGAGAGCACTCTGGGAGCATGGGAGAGGTCGTACCTTGTCTTATTGTTTTATGGTAGGATTAACATAGCTATATCTGTCTTAGTCTAAGTGCCTTTTGGTTTGATGAACTGTTGGATTTCCAGACCAGCAGGTTTAGGGAAGTC
>NW_005188135.1:0-1696 GCF_000239375.1 Pundamilia nyererei | reverse complement strand
CTTGCTTGCTGTGTAATTATATTGTCTTCAACGTTCCAGCGAATAGGTTCAAGCTACAAACCTATCAACAATCATATATCCTCGCTCAACTGCTAGAAAGCTGGTAACTCTTTGGCTTGAATAGCTTGCTCTGTTTTAAATTGCAAATTGATTTTTGTTTGGATTTTCACACCTTTGCTTGAGTTTCAGTCACAATTGACTATGGAGCTTGGGAAGAAAAGCGACATCTTTAAGTTTGTTGAAGACATTTCACCTCTCATCCGAGAATCCCATTTAGCTCTAAAACCAAATGGTGGAGTGTGCTAGGTATTTAAACCCTAGTAGGAGTTGACCCACTATTACCATGGTTAATAGTGGCTCAACGACTCTCTTAAGGGATAAGCCCCACTAGTGTTTGAAATGCCCGGGACTCTCCACCATTTGATCTTAGGACTAAGGAAGCTTTTCAGATGAAAGGTAAGACAAGAAGTCCAGTTGCTTTCTTTCCAAGCTTCATAGACTACCATTACCTGGAAGACTGATAACCTACACAAACATTCAGTCACAATTATTTTCTGCTGCTACTATGATGTTTTTCATCTGACATGTATGTTGTACATTTCATCCTACTGAATGTATTCTTCTTTATATCCTCAATTGATTTCTTTTCTAATCATTACCTCTTCCTTCCCTCTGCCTCCATTGTCTCCATCCCTCTCTTTCCCACTTTCCCTCTCTCCAGTTCCTCCTTCAGTGTCTCTCCTCCAGAAGACTCCCTCCTCTCCAGTCAGCTGCCACGCTACAGGTTTCTATCCTGACAGAGCCGTGATGTTCTGGAGGAAAGATGAAGAAAAGATACCTGAAGGTGTGGATCCTGGAAAGATCCTCCCCAACCATGATGGGACCTTCCAGATAAGTGTTGATCTGAATGTTTCATCAGTCAAATCTGAAGACTGGAGAAGATACGGCTGTGTGTTTCAGTTCTCCGATGTTGAGAACAACACTTGCACCAAACTGGATGAAGCTGTGATCAGAACCAACATAGGCAAAAACAAACTCAGTAATGATCAAGGTGTGAGCAAATAATTTAATTCCTTTTGTTTGTTTGTTTGTTTGTGGATTGTCTATAATGTGTTTGTGAATGTCCATCCATTTTTATTCACGTAATCTGGGGCCAAGATGTGGGGGGGGCAGCAGCATATCAGAGAAGCCAGACCTCCCTCTTGCCAGCCATCTGCTCCAGCTTTTCTAGGTGAAGATCGAGGCATGTCATAGTCAGGAGCCTCGCAGAATAATCTGGGCCCAAACTCCGCTTAAGGTCCCAAAGTCAAACGAACACTGCGGCATCACTGAGAGTTAAAACTAAATTCTTTCATCTTCACCTTCGCCTCTGTCAGTGCTCCCCAGGGTGGCTGTGGCTACAATGTAGCTTGCCATCACCAGTGTGTGAATGTGTGCGTGAATGGGTGGATGTGTAAAGCGCTTTGGGGTCCTTAGGGACTAGTAAAGCGCTATACAAATACAGGCCATTTACCATTTACCATTTAAAAACATGATCAGTGTTGCAGCTTTATCAAGTGTAACAATAAGTTTAACATCCAGGCATCCATGAAAACATAATTTATTAAGTTTAAATTCAAATTCAAATTCAAATTTTTATTTGTCACGTACACAGTCATACACAGTACGATATGTAGTGAAATGCTTGGACAACTGC
>NW_005188134.1:81371-82969 GCF_000239375.1 Pundamilia nyererei | reverse complement strand
GAGAGAGAGAGGGTGAGAGAAAGGAAAAAAAAACAAAACACGGCTCGCGATAAGGACCCGGCTCGCGTCGTTCACGTCAAAGAACCGGCTCTAAGAGCCATTTCGTTCGCGACCGACCCATCACTATAGGGCTTTGGAGCGTGATGTCACGGGAGGTGGGCCACGCCCCCTTTCGCCATGACAGTAGGCCAGACACAGGATACAGCTTCAGCTATGGTTCGTATGTGTCGTGTTGAGACCTCACGATTGTGAAGGCAAGAAACTGGATAACGGGCTCTCTTTTCATCGTTTTCCATCCTGGAGGCAACGTGAGGGATCCCATGTATCCAATATTACTAAACAAAGACGCCAGGCTTGCATTGAAGTGGTGAGACGAGCGGATCGAGTTCTGTGCAGTCCCCAACTTTTTGTTGGTTTGCTCTCCGCATTTTCTTTCTGGTGAGTTCTAAATTAATTCATATCACTCTTAAAAGGCTTTTAGTGTTATTTTCAATGTGCTGAGGTCATAGATAATGAGATAAAACATGCTAATGTGTGATGCTGCAGAACCATGTCATGTCGACTGAGTAGCTTATGATTTAGAATTATTGCAGGCAAAGCAGCATATAAAATGGATGTAACAAATCCAGACTGGGCACCAACACTGCACACGGGCCTCTAAAAACATACTAAATTGCTCTCATTGTACATGTCACGGGGTGGAGAGGGGCAAGTTACCTAAGATATTTTTATTGTGCATGTTTGGTTGTGTTTTACTTTCTTTAATATTGTATAGTGTTGCATTCTTATGGGTTTTATTGCATGTTTTATGGTATTCATCGGTGACTTGTCCTGGAAAGTCTCCGCCCCTCTTTGATTATGAACCCGACACACCTGTGAGGTCCCGTAGGCCATTAAGTGTGATGGGAGACGAGAGAGAAGAGACTGATGTTGTAGTGAGGACTGGGAGAGTGAACGGTATCAGGCGGTGGCGGCGGCCACAAGCCCAGACGGGCTGGTGCCGGTTGGTTTGCCATAGGAAAGCGGTGGCAGAGTTGAGAGCTCTGCCCATTCGGGAAACCGGAACAGAAACATTGATAGGGCGGCGAGACGCCGCCGGGTTTTCCCTTCTAAGGCGGCTAGAGTTGGCTAATGCAGGCACCAGCGCAGAGAGGACCAGCGCGGAGAGGACCAGCGCGCAGAGAGCGACAGTACCAGTGCAGAGAGTGACAGTACCAGCGCGCAGAGAGCGACAGTACCAGCGGGGAGAGCGGAGACAGCACCAGCTGAAGCCACGAGACGGCTGTGCCGATTTCCAGTTTTAAAGAAGCGGCAGGCGGAGTTGAGAGCTCTGCCCACCCGGGGTAAGTCTCTGACTTATCCGTTTTTTATGAAGTAAACCTGTCTGGTAAGAATAGTGACTGCCGCTTCCTCTCCTTCTTCAGCATATCAGGACGTGAGTGCGAGAGGGAGGCGAGGACTCCGCTGGTTCCTTTGGTTATACTACTTGCTGGATTTCTTAGCTCCCTGGGACTTTTAGGTCGTGGCGCAGGCCACTGGACTTTTAATATTGTGTTTTATTGACTTTTATTGTGCTACCCCTTGGCCAAGGTTGTTTT
>NW_005188134.1:78621-79721 GCF_000239375.1 Pundamilia nyererei | reverse complement strand
TGTTTTAATTCATTTTGCATTTTTAACTATTTAAATATAATAAATTATATTTTAATTATACAGTTTTAATGTGTGCTTTCCCTTGACGGCTCCACTGCTCAATCCGTTTGGAGGAAGGTTTCCTTCCTTCGCACAAAGCCACTGTGGAAGTAAAACCAGCCTTCCGCCTCCTTTACATACACTAATCCGCACATAACTTCCAGATGAATTGCACACCTGTCATGTGCACTAATTTTATCTTATAGGCTTTTGTTATGCAGCTGCAGAGTCTGAAGGTGTGCAGAAGTGATCGATGAAGATCTGACAAAAGACCAACAACAAAATCACCATGTCATGGAGGCAGTGGACAGCAGTTGTGTTGGACAAGTGGAAGATATGAGGTACCAGCTGCAAATGTGGACAGTGGCGATCGGACAGACAGCATCACGAAAGCTAAAGGGCAGACGAAGTATTGTGTGTGCAATGAACAGGGCAGAGCAGAAATAAACACAGCACTGCTTGATAAGATTGTTAAGGTTTGCTGTGTTTTGGTGAATATGTGCCCCAGTGTGGTTGTCAAACCAGCGCCAAATGAAACTTTCTCTTGTTGAGTAGTCATAAAGCTGTTGTGTTGCATGTGTAGTTCATTGTAAATAATTGTACTTTATGTGAAGTAGTTTCAATAAAACAGAAAAGAATAGTATATTTGTTTGTTTTTTATTCTTGATCTGTTCACATGTACTTCGCAAGTACATAAAAATGAAATGCAAACTATTTACATGGCAACACACAGCTGGCATCAATCTTAAACCACAAAATTAAACATTACAGGCTATTTAGAGCAGCACGTTGTTTGGAGCAGTATTTCCCAACAAGTTCAGGAAGACACACTTTAAGAAAGAAATCTTGTGCTGGCTTTAAACGTGGTTCCCAGAAATCCGCATCAGGGAAGATGCGTATCACAGCAAGGTCTCTCTGTGTCCACACAACGAGGTCACAGTGGTTGGCGCCGGTAACAAAGATTTGTATTTGTACCTGACAGTAGTGTATCCAGTAATGGTGACAAATCCTCCAGCTTTGCAATAGGAATCTGCCTTTTTTGCGATCGCCTCCTTTTGCCT
>NW_005188134.1:74598-76176 GCF_000239375.1 Pundamilia nyererei | reverse complement strand
ACGGCTCGCGATAAGGAGCCGGCTCGCGTCGTTCACGTCAAAGAGCCGGCTCTAAGAGCCATTTCGTTCGCGAATGACCCATCACTACTAGCTTACACCCATGCTGCCCCGACATCATGCCAGCACATTTTTGGGGATTGCATGGGCACTGATTGGTTTTCTATTGCCCATTTGCGGGGATTAAAGGCTCCCTCCATTTGCGAGGTGGGCCTGCTGCTTGCCACACAGGGAGGAGAGGAGCGGGGATTCTCTGGCTGGCTGGAGCGGCATCTAATAACCTGTTAGCCAAAATAAGACAAAATTAAAACAAGCTAACAAGCTAGGGCAGTCAACGACATCATTGTGATTAATGCGATTAAAAATTTCAGTGCAAAAATTTTAATCTATCTGGAGCGCAGAATGACTCAAAATCCCTGAAATGTCTCTGTCAATGCATTTCAGGCAATTTGTCCAAAGTTTGTCCATTCTGTGCTCCAAATGGGTTGATTGCATTAAAAATTTTAATCGCGTTAATCGTGATGACGGAGTTAACACATTAATGTTGGCAGCACACTGTTATCCAATTTTGGCACATATTGTACACCATGTATGAGTTGAACTTTTTTTAAAATATTGAACAGCAAAAATTATTTACATGAAGTGTGATTTTATCGTAGTGGAAGCAAAACAGAAAAAGTAAGATGGAATTCATGACGATGTTTATGTGAACTGAAATGTGAAGCATAGTTTCGATCTTCTTTTGCTGCTGATTCAGTCAGTATTGGAGAGAGATACACATACACACACACACACACACACACACACACACACACACAGTGTTTTAACCTTTTGTGACCCATATGGTCACAAAAGGACAAGCACCACCCATTGTAAAAAATGGGTGGTGCATGTATTCTCAGAATAAAAGGCTGCAAGGAAGGCTGTTTATTTGAAGTTGACTAGGACACAGGTGAGGAGCATTCAGCTCCAAGAGCCTGGTTCTGAACAGCGTCCCTTGCTAGCAAGTAAAAAAACGGTTCTGTCGTTGTCTTGCTTTCTTCATGACTGATGAGTCTCTAAAATAGCAGGTCTGCTGAAGCGTAGATCCAACAGTGCCTTTCCATTTCACAAGAAGCTTTCTGAAAACAGCTCTGAAAAGTGGAAGACGACAGGAAACATGATATGGTGTATTTTTATTTCGATGAAGCGAAACCACATTGACATCAAAAATTAGGTACGGAGAAACAGCTTGCTTTAACATGAACAAATGACCATAAACATTAAGCAATACCTCTAGTAGCAGACATTTTGTTAACAATAATAATAAAAGAAATGAACTTTGTGCTATTCCACTTTATATGAATACATTAAGAATCAACTAAAAGAGAACTGCTAGTTAGTACATTTATTGTAAACACATTTAAGTATTATTAAAAGAAAAGCATCCTTTTGTTGCACTAAGATTCAACACACCTAACTATAAGTCAAAACAAAACTAGAAAGATGGTTGTAAATGTTCAGTATGTAAAAGTATGCCATTTTTGAATATGGTGTAAAAATGTAAAAGATGCTGAAACTAGAAAAATGTTTCCTAATCTG
>NW_005188134.1:71264-72434 GCF_000239375.1 Pundamilia nyererei | reverse complement strand
GGAGGGCCAGAGGTGGTGGAGGGTGTGGTGCTAGGAGCCTCTGAGGTAGTGCCAGTGTTGTAATGTGTGGTGCTCAGAGGGCCAGAGGTGGTGTCAGTGGTAGGGTGAGTAGTGCTGGGAGGGCCAGAGGGGTTGGAGGACCTGGTGTTGGTAGTGCCAGTGTTGGTGCCAGTGGTATAGTGAGTAGTGCTAGGAGCACCAGAATTGGTGGCAGGCATGGTGCTTGGGGGGCCAGAGGTGGTTCCAGTGGTAGCGTTGGTAGTGATAGCAGGGCCAGAGGTGGTGGAGGGCATGGTGCTGGTAGCCTCTAAAGTAGTGCCAGTTTTGAAAGGAGTGGTGCTCGAAGGGCCAGAGGTGGTAGAGCGTTTGTTGCTGGGAGCCTCTGAGGTAGTGCCAGTGTTGTAATGTGTGGTGCTGAGAGGGCCAGAGGTGGTGCCAGTGTTATAGTGTGTAGTCCTGGGAGGACCAAAAGTGGTTCCAGTGATAGAGTGAGTAGTTTTGGGAAAGCCAGAGGTCGTGCCACTAGTAGGGTGAGCAGTGCCGGGAAGGCCAGAGGTGGTTGAGGGCGTGGTGCCGGGAGCCTCTGAGGTAGTGCCAGTGTTGGGAGGTGTGGTGCTGGTAGGGCCAGAGATGGTGCCAGTGGTATATTGAGTTGTGCTAGGAGCACCAGAATTGGTGGAGGGCATGGTGCTGGGAGGGCCAGAGGTGGGTCCAGTGGCCAAATGAGTAGTGCTGGTAGCGCCAGACGAGGTGTCAGTGGTAGAGATAGTAGCGCTGGGAGCGGTAGAGGTGGTGGAGGTAGTGGTGCTGATAGGGACAGTCTTGGTGCCGGTGGTATAGTGCGTAGTTATGGGAGGGCCAGAATTGGTGGCAGGCATGGTGCTTGGGGGGCCAGAGGTGGTTCCAGTGGTAGAGTTGGTAGTGATAGCAGGGCCAGAGGTGGTGGAGGGCATGGTGCTGGGAGCGCCAGAGGTGGTTCCAGTGGCCGAGTGAGTAGTGCTGGGAGCTCCAGAGGGGGTGTCAGTGGTAGAGTTTGTAGCGCTGGTAGCAGTCAAGGTGGTGGAGGGCGTGATGCTGAGAGGGACAGTCTTGGTGCCGGTGGTATAGTGCGTAGTGCTCGGTGCACCAGAAGTGGTAGAGGGCAAGGTGCTGGAAGGGCCAGAGGTGGTT
>NW_005188134.1:43234-49876 GCF_000239375.1 Pundamilia nyererei | reverse complement strand
CTTGGTGCCGGTGGTATAGTGCGTAGTGCTGGGTGCACCAGAAGTGGTAGAGGGCAAGGTGCTGGGAGGGCCAGAGGTGGTTCCAGTGTTATAGTGAGTAGTGCTGAGAGTACCAGAAGTGGTGGAGAGCATGGTGCTAGGAGCGCCAGAAGTGGTTCCAGTGGTAGAGTGAGTAGGTTTGGGAGAGTCAGAGGTGGTGCCACTAGCAGGGTGAATAGTGCTGGGAGGGATAGTGGTGTTGGAGGGCGTGGTGCTGGGAGCCTCTGAGGTAGTGCCAGTGTTGGGAGGTGTGGTGCCAGTGGTGGTGCCAGTGGTATAGTGAGTTTTGCTGGGAGAAACAGACGTGGTGGAGAGCATGGTGCTGGGAGGGCCAGAGGTGGTTCCAGTTGCCGAGTGAGTAGCGCTTGGAGTGGTAGAGGTGGTGGAGGGCATTCTGCTGATAGGGCCAGTGTTGGTGCAGTTGGTATAGTAAGTTGTGCTGGGTGCACTAGAAGTGGTGGAGGGCATGGTGCTGGGTGGGCCAGAGGTGGTGGAGGGTGTGGTGCTGGGAGCCTCGAAAGTAGTGCCAGTTGCGGATAGTGTGGTGCTGGGAGGACCATAAGTGGTTGTACTTGACATGGCTGGTGGGCAGTTGCAGTTAGAGGAAAGTTCTGAGTAAACCTCAGTTACGGTTGTATGAAGAGGACATTGTGTTTCAGGAAATGCTTCAACTCCCAGAGTTCTTTGGAGTGCTTTCAAGTTCTGCGTCTGCAGATATTTTGGCCCATCAGCTGTGTTTTTGCCCCAGTGTGCACTTGCCAACCATTTCTTTTTACTGTGACTGTAGCAGCAGAATGCCGACCAGAGTACTGAAGGAATATTGATCTTTTTGTTCAGGATATTTCTGCTGCTGGGCTTTGCTCCAATCACTACAAAGCCTTCTATATTGCCATTATTGTTAATGCAATATTCATTCAACACACATTTAATGCATATCTCCATTTTATTCCAGCTTCCCTGGTTGAAGTTGTCTGTTTGCGGAACAATGTTAGTCAGGGTGAAAGTAGAGCTTTGTTCACTTTCAGTAGATCCATACGAGCTTGGAAATAAATGTCCTCTGTCAAACCCTTGTGTGTTTTTATAATCATCGTTCCCGGCCTGATTTTTCAAAGTAATATTCTTTGCTACTCTCATGTTGTCATTGTTTTCAAGCTGTAAAAATAAAAAGGGTGCATTAGTGATCTATGCCTGGTTGCTGTAACTTGTGGTAACAGAGTGTAAATACAATAAAATGACATCTTAATATAACGCTTTATTTAGAAATTGTTATTCAGTTATTTACAAAGTATAAAAATTATGTCAAAAACTTGTTATGTATGAATCTATTAGTGATGGGAAGTCCAGCCCTTTTCAAAGATTCGTCTCTTTGCCCAGCTCTCTTAAAAGAGCTGTCTCTTACAGCTCCCAAATGGCTCTTCATTTAGTGTAACTAAAAGCCACTGCCCATCATCTTAGCCAGCTCCTCATCAACACTTATTTGTTTGGCTGGGGTAATTTGTTTTGGAATAAATATTATTATTATTATTATTTTTGCTTCAGTTTCAGAAGGCCATGGTATACCTGCAAAAGGAAAGGCTCAGGTTTTTTTTGACCCCACTCTAATGGATGTTTTAATTTTAGAAATTCTCCATTAAAGATCACTATCACAGAAACGCAGCCAAATGGTGCTGCTTTTCCATTTTCACTCATTTCTCTGTGGGTTGCCATATTTTTTCAGTTTTCCCCAACAATACAAATCAGATCACCTGTCTCTTTGTCATTCTGAGTACCTGGACTCTACCACTACACTTCCTGTCTTCAGAGCATCTGCCCTCCTTCCTTTTTTGATATAGTGGCATAATCTAGTCTATCTTTGCATGTAATTGAGCACATGATTTGTAATTCACACATTGTGCAAACAATGCTCAATATTAAAGTGTCATGGAAACACGTTAAATGATAACACTGATTACTGAATAAGTAGACACTGTTGTTGGCAGCAATAGTAGCAGCCGTAGCGCTTTGGCGTCAGCCAGTGAAATGCTGTAGATGGTACTGTGGGTACGTGTTGATTCGTTATGATTATACTGGTGTTAGTAAATATATCTTATTTCAGGAATGTAGAAATATGGTATCATCATTTTTTATTTGAGTTTAAAATCACATATTACGATTGATGAGAATTACTATTACTGATACCTGTGGTTCAATCATCCAAATGCTGTTTGGTCTCTTGCCTCCCCCTCCTCTGTACTTTGCTGCAGAAAACACTGGAATCTTGTTGTGGGTGTCGTAGAGTGTCACAAATGTTCTGATGTCATTAAAAGTTTGGCAAATCATTCTGTATCTGTTCTGGTCCAGGATATCCCCTCCCTCCAAAATTCCCGGGATTCTTGGTGGAGTTTGCTGAAGAAAAAACTCATTACATTCTTCCACTGATGTCACCACTTTAGTTTCAGTGGGAATGATGGACAGATGGAGGAGAACAGCAAGGGGCAGAAGGTGCTCTACCTTCCTAAATATCATCCTCAAGCCCTCTGTCACCAGACAAGAGAAGAAATAAAGAATTATATTACATCTACTCTGATTTTCCATACATACCAGTCAAAAGTTAAGACACATCTTTTCATTAAATGTTATTTCTTTATTTTTACAACTTTCTACATTGTAGATAGATACTGAAGACATCAGGTATATGAAGCAAGACATATTGAATTATGTAGCAAAGAAAAAACTGAGAAATATCTCTAAATATGTCTTATAATTTCTCAAAGTAGCCACCATTTGCTTTGTTGACAGTGCTGCAAACACTTGGCCTTCTCTCAATGAGCTTCATGATGTAGTCACCTGAAATGGTTTTCAATTCACAGGTGTGCCTTGTCCGGGGTCATTTGTGGAATTTCTTGCCTTCTTAATGATGTTGGGGCCCTGAGTTTTGTTTTGCAGAAGTTAGGTTGGTACACAGCTGACAACCCTATTTGACAACTGTTAGAATTTATATTATGGCAAGAACCATCAGATAAGTAAAGAGAACTGCCAGTCCGTCATTACTTTAAGAACTGAAGGTCGGTCAGTCCAGAAAATTGCTAAAACTTTGAATGTGTGGCCTCGACGATCATCTGAGCTAAACCCAGTCAAGATGGTTTGGGATGAGATGGACCGCAGAGTGAAGGCAAAAGGACCAACAAGTGCTCAGCATCTCTGGGAACTCCTACAAGAAAACCATTTCAAGTGACTACCTCATGAAGCTCATCAAGAGAATGCCAAGAGTGTGCAAAGCAATGGGTGGCTATTTATATATACATATATATGTATATGTATATATGCATATACATATGTTAAAATACAGGATGCTCACATTAAAAACGACCAAAATTTCAAATGTATTAAAAATTACTTTTTTCTTTGTCAACTTACATTTAGCTTTAGAAAGTGCTTAATGATATTGTTAAAGCATGCTATTTGTGTTGGAAGCCTTTTGTGTTTGCAAAAACAAACATGAACATTGTTCTGTTTTGTCACTTCTCCAAATTTATCAGCACTCAAATTCCAAATACAAAATTTAAAAAAAAAAAGAAATTCTTACTGTCTTTCGTCTCCTGAAAACCAGCTACATTGGTGTCCTTATAGGTCCATACAATGGTACAAACAAGACAGTCAGTAAGGCACAAGACTGCTGTCCTCAAATATGAACTGATCACAATGAGGAAGTTTAATTTTTGCATCCAATAGACCGCCAATGTGGACTTCCACAGCACATTTCTCAGTAACCACTTTCAGACTGGCTGCAGGTTTCATTTGATCTCTTTTTATAATACAAAATGTATTTCTTAAAAACCATTGTGTTATTTTATTAATTAAAGTATAATTTCATATTAACCATAAATCATTGATAAGGTATCAATTCATGAAACTTCAGCTAAAAATTGTTACCGCACATTTTTAAAAATGTATTTCTTAATTAGCATCAAACTATATACAAGAGAGAGAGGGTACTGGCGTCCTATTGAGTACACTTAGCAAAGTAAAATTTATGGGCTCCTGATTATGATGAGCTTCATTTGTCTGGAAAATATATATATAAAATGCAGCTCGAGGTCATAGTATTTAAAGTATGTGCTGGACCTGCAGACTTCAGAATGCACTTAAACACTGGCTGTGTGATCTGAAGGATTGAGATGATCCTTAAGCATTTAGCGTTTAATGTGATGAGCAGCATTTAAAATGTAAAGACACTATAGACAGAGATATAAAAATAAAACCTCAGTTGTTCTAAACTTGAATACAGTAAATATTTTAATGAAGTCAGCAAATTCTCTTTTAAATGTAATCTTTTAAATCTTAAACTGTCATTGTCACTGTGTTCCTCAGCGGGACTTGTGTCTGTTGGATTCACTGCATTTTGGAATTTTTTAAAAAAATGGTAAATGGCCTGTATTTTTATAGCGCTTTACTAATCCCTAAGGACCCCAAAGCGCTTTACATATCCAGTCATCCACCCATTCACACACAGGTGATGGCAGCTACATTGTAGCCACAGCCACCCTGGGGCGCACTGACAGAGGCGAGGCTGCCGGACACTGGCGCCACCGGGCCCTCTGACCACCACCAGTAGGCAACAGGTGAAGTGTCTTGCCCAAGGACACAATGACTGAGACTGTACGAGCCAGGGCTCGAACCGGCAACCTTCCGATTACAAGGCGAACTCCCTACTCTTGAGCCACGATCACCCCATTGATTTTTAAATCAATTCAATCATAAATTGAGTACTCTGTGTTTTCTGTCCATATTGGACACACAGATTTCAGCTCTTTGTGTTGCTACTGGTTCTAGAACAGAGTTTAAATCAGGGAACATCTCATACTGAAGGTTAGTATTTACTGCAGAGGCCTAGTTTTGAGTCTGCCCCAGACTAGTTTCTGTGTGTCTTTCTTCTTCACTCTCTCCTTGCCATCCTGTCTGTACATGTCCAATCAAGGCAAAATAGTTCTAAAAACATTCTCTCTATCATCTTTCAAATCGTCTTTCTTCTAAAATGACTGAGGTTCTCTGGGCAGATAATATTTTTTGCTATCTTGACTGATAAGGAGCCACACAAGGAAAGTTACTGATTGTTGCACCACGCCCTCGGTTTGCACCTGGGAGTGTGACAAACTGTAGAGCAGTTTCTGTAAGACAAAGGGTGAAATGTGCGGGAATTTGGGAGCAAAGTGATGAAGGCATTTGAAGTGTAACAATGTTGTTTAAAAAAAGAAGCAGCAGGAGTCATTGAAAATGTATTGATTTAATTGTTCAAAGAAATCTTAGGTTTAAATAGTGATAAATTGTCAAATCTTTCTTGTAATTAACATTTTAAACAGGTTAAGCAGACCTGAGGACTGCACAAGGGTTAATGTCTGAATTTCTGAAAAGCAGATTTCAAAGAAACCTCTTATTCCTTTTTCACACTGACAGTTTTAAAGTTACAGTTTCATAAAGAAAACAAATGTCTCAGTTGAAACAAAAAACAAGTTCCAACAGGAATGTGTGTGGATAGAGATGATGTGTATTTACACGAATTATACAAACCTCACATTTATGGTTAAAATGGCATCAATAAATAAAGAATAACAAAGTTTCCTTTTATGCATGACAGTCTTATACTCTGGTTTAGAGACTGAGTGCCAGACTCTTCTGCTTTCTCTCGTCTGTTTCTGAGAAGTAAGGTTGTTCCCCTCAAATATAAACTGACCCTAAGGAAGAAGTTTTATTTTTGTGGATAACAGTGTGTCGAAATGGATTTCCTCGATGCATTTTATGCAGTTTTATATTCTTTGTTCCCCAAATTAAGGCTGACTGCTGCTTTTATTTTTAAACCTTCTGTAAAAAAAAGTAATTATGTGACAAAGAAACAAAGTGTAACATCTCATGGACTGAATGCTGAAATACCAGTTGAGTTTTGTATAAACTTGAGCTGTATACTGCTGAATATTCTGATATCTGTACTGAGTACTGTAGATAACGTAGACGATGCAAGCTCTTAGTGTTTAACCTGATGAGTAAAATTCACATCTTAAATAAATTATACAGAAAGAGAAATGTAAATTAAGAGAAATTAAGATAATTTTTTTAACTCAGCTGTTCTAAACCCCGACTTATATACTTATACTTGAAGACTTATATATATTTTCATGATGTTTTCAAGCTTTCACAATTTTAAGGTTCTGTTTTGTTTTTGTTTTTTAATTTGTTATAGTGAAACTAAAGCCTGAATTTCTGAAAAGCAGCTTTTGTAAAAATCTCTTTTTCCTCTTTTATGCAGTCAATTTTAAGGTCTACGTTCTTCAAAAACTCAAAGCTCAATGGAAACAAAAACAAAAACAAAAAACAAAAGGTTCCAACAGAAATCTGGATATAGATGGTATTTATTAATAAAATGTAGTATAATGTTTAGAGAATAACAGAGATCTTTAAATGCTTAGTGTCCTATAACTTTGTTTATATGCTTCATGCTTAATAAAAGTGATCAATTTGTATCTAGAAAGAAATATACAGTGGGGCAAAAAAGTATTTAGTCAGCCACCGATTGTGCAAGTTCCCCCACTTAAAATGATGACAGAGGTCAGTAATTTGCACCAGAGGTAC
>NW_005188134.1:38444-41898 GCF_000239375.1 Pundamilia nyererei | reverse complement strand
TACCTCTGGTGCAAATTACTGACCTCTGTCATCATTTTAGGTGGGGGAACTTGCACAATCGGTGGCTGACTAAATACTTTTTTGCCCCACTGTAAACAGTATTGTGCTGCAGAAAGTAGTGTGTTTTTTAAAAATAAAAAAGGAAATGAACAATGGAAGAGAGACATCATAACTCATAAGAGTGTAGGTCCTTCCTACAGAGAAATTGAGAAGAAAGTCAGCGTGTCAGTCAGTACAATTTTCTTCACCATAAAAAGGCTCTGAGAAAATTGAAGAAAGTCTAACTTAATAGTATTCATAGTAGGAAAGTCTATTTCCACTGTAAAGGGAACACTGCAAAAAAGATCTTGCTGTGTGTGCACAATAGTCTTTTGGGAGAAAAGACTTCAGGATTTTACAATTATTTGTCCTTCTTCTTTATGTTAACAATTTGAGATGTATTGTCATACTAATGTGTTTTGTTTGACTGTGATGATACAGCAGTTTTGTTCTCAGAGTTAGCTACTTTATTTTAGTCTGCATGTTCTGATTTTCTTGGTTGTTCTCTGAAAGACTTTTACTGTGAAATGCAAGGCCTTCATTCAGTTTCTGTTCCCGTCATCATGTTGATCTGAAACTGGTTAGAAACAAAATGTGAAATTAGAGGAGCAGCGCTGAAGATGATGGTGTCATAGTTTAACACTGAGTATGTCTACAGGAACACGATGAATAGCCAAGACGTGGAGCTGTTACAGCAGGGGTCCCCAATCCCAGTCCACGAGGGCCGGTGTCCCTGCAGGTTTTAGATCTCACCCTGGGTCAACACACCTGAAGCAAATGATTAGTTCATTACCAGGCCTCTGGAGAACTTGATATCTTGAGAAGGTAATTTATCCATTTAAATCAGCTGTGATGGATCAAGCACACATCTAAAACCTGCAGGGACACCAGCCCTCGTGGACTGGGATTGGTGACCTCTCCATTACAGAGACAGTATCATCCAAAACAGCAGCGCTTGTTCCTGTAATCAGCATCAAACCCTTTAATCAGAAAAGGCTAACGGATGTCCTTCGTCAAACCACCTACTTAACGAGCTACAACATGAAATAAAGATAACTTTGTTAAAAAAGCAATCATTAAAATATGATCAGGAATAAACGTGTAGTAAACAAGATGCAGGTGAATAATGCTGGAATCACATGGGGACAGGCTCCTCTCCACAGCTCACTCTTCTCTCCCAGAGAAACACGCCAGACTTCAGCACAGAGGATGAGGCAGGTAAGAAATCATCAGGGAAATAAAAGATAGGCAGACTGAATGATCGGGGGATTGATCTCTATTGTAGTAGTCAGTGCGCCCCAGGGTGGCTGTGGCTACAATGTAGCTGCCATCACCAGTGTGTGAGTGTGTGAATGTGTGCGTGAATGGGTGGATGACTGGATATGTAAAGCGCTTTGGGGTCCTTAGGGACTAGTAAAGCGCTATATAAATACAGGCCATTTACCATTTACCATTTAGTAGGTTCAATGCTCAGGTGAAGAATGAAGGTAAGATCTTTGTATAAGAAGGAGCCAGCTGATCACCAGATGACAAACAGGTGGACTTCATTGCTTAATATGAGCACAGAACAAGGCAGAGTAAGGCGTAGTTAGAACACACACACACACTGAGGGGAAGAGACCCTGACCAATAATAAGCGGAATAGAATAGATGGATGAATTATTGCTATATACTTATACATATTTTAATAGCATTTGGATTTGCATTTTGCAAAGCAAACTTGAATTTGGAAAACTGCTATTACATAGTAAATATAGTGAGCACTGCCCAATATCACAGAGTAATATAAAAGAAATGTAGAACTGTGATAACTCATAAATAAGATCACTGAATAATAAGTAAACATTATTGTAGTAGTGGCTGCTGCTGTTCCAGTAGCACATTACAGTAGCCCTAAGGGCTAAAAGTTACATTTTTATACATAAAGTTCTGTAATTGGCACTGGCTGTGAATGGTATTATATGAAGATTCACATTAACATATTCATTTTCTGTCATGTAGCATGGCGGCAGCAACATGTTTTAATACAGCTTAAAAAGATATATTAAAACTGATGCCTGTTACTTATAATGATACCCGTGGTTCAATCTTCCACAGAGGTATGCATTCCTCACTTCCACCTCTGTACTCTGCAGCAGAAAAAACTGGAATTCTGTTTTGGGTGTCGTACAGTGTCACAAACCTGCTGATATTTCTTAAGGTCTGACAAATCACTTTGTATCTGTTCTGATCCTGGATGTTTCCTCCCACTAAAATTCCTGATTTGTCTTGTGGAGTTTCAGTCTGCCATAATCAACTCAATAAATCTTTAGAAAATGTGATTCTACTAAACTTTTATTCTGCATTTCATATTTAACTCTTCTTGGAATGCTGTCAACAACTGGTGTAATATCTGTTATGAGTTTAGTTAAGCTTAAAAGAAAGTAAAGAAAGAGATTCACTGTAATGGAGTTTAGAATCAGAATGAGAATACTTTATTAATCACTAAGGAAATTATGTGCTTACGGTTGGTCCAAGACAGCAACACACTGAACTAAATAAAATGTATTTCAAAAATACTAACTGGTGTAAACATTCTGATTATTTGATGCTGTTAATTTAAGTGCTTCTTCTTGTCTTTTCTTTCTTTTAACTTTATGCTGCTTTGAATTATTTTATATAATTGAATTAACACACACACACAAACACACACACAGGTGTGTGACCACAGCTTCAAACACAGTTTAATAGTGTTTGTAGTCTGCAAGTGTGTTTCTACGTGAAGTGAAGACTTGGAGTAGCAGGTTGGACAGATCATATAGCAGCAAGCAAAACATTGTTGTGTGTATGAGACTCTTCCACGTTTCTGAGAGTCAGCGGCCTGTGTGATGGGCAGACCACAACTTCAAACACAGTTTAAAAGTGTTTGTAGTATCCAGGTCTGTTTCCAATGTGAAGGGAAGACTTGGAGTTGCAGGTTTGACAGGTCGAGTAGCAACAAGCAAGACATTGCTGTGTGTGTGAGACCCTTATTGGAGAAAAGACTTCAGGCTTGTACATTAATTTTTCCTTCTTCATGTTAACACTGACATGTACTGTCACACTAATGTGGTTTGTTTGATGATGGTGACACAGCAGTCTGTTTTCACAGTAAGTTACTTTATTTTAGTCTGAATGTTCTGCTTTTCGTGGTTGTTCTCAGAAACATTGTGACTGTGAAATGCAAGGCCTTCATTCAGTTTCTGTTCCTGTCACCTTGTTTTTTCGTGTTGTTTTTGTGTCTCTTTGCATGTTGATCTCAAACAGACAAGAAGCAAAATTAGAAATTAGCTCAAATTAGGACAGCAACTACTTAATGTCTATACTGAATATGGTGTGCAATATGACATTGAGTACAATGCTGCTAAAAGTGCTGTTTTGATATGTAGAACCAAGC
>NW_005188134.1:36438-38424 GCF_000239375.1 Pundamilia nyererei | reverse complement strand
AAACACAAGACCTTCACAATAAAACAGGAAACATGATGGAGGGGTGGAGGAGAGGCAAACGAGAGGGAGCGAGGGAACACGAGGGAGAGCAAAGACATGACGGGCTGGGAAAACATGATGGAATAAAACACAAGGAGGGGAAACAAGGCAAAAGGACTCACACAACTAAATAAACACAGATACACAGAGGGAGATACAGGAGGCAAAGACACAAGGGGGATCTAATAATCAAAAGCTAAACAGAACAACCTAGGTACTATAGAATAAACTTTAGATTAACAAGGTGGACTCAAACCATTATAGAAAATGACAAAACACAAGAAAATTCAAAACGCTGGGTCACATGACCCAGGGCCATAACACTGAGCACTGTGTACAAGAATTTATTTACAGAGAGAACGGGAGCAAAACCAGGATAACACGAGTCAAGCAAGAGCCGGAGGGAACGGGGACAGCCACTGGCGGTTTTGACACGGGCGGTTGCCCAGGGCGCTATTGTGGCATCAGTAGGGATGGGTACCGGTATCTGACATAAACGGTAGTAACCAGACCGAAAAGCAGCGCACATTTCAGTGCTTTATTTCGGTGCTTTTTTTCCCTGAGATGTCATACACTTTGGATTCCAGCCAATCATTTTACCTTTGCAAGCGTAGTAGGCGGGCCCAGGTACGTACGTTCTTTTAGAGCAGAGCTACAGATTAAAAATTGCCAGCACAGAGCGGTCAAAAGTCTGGCTGTACTTCACAGCAAAAGATGCAAACTCAGCAGCCTGCAACAAGTGCTTTAAGTGTTATGTTATGTTTATGTGTTTTCTAAATTCTATCACACACATGTACGTAAAAAGTGAGCGCGAGGGCCGTCTGTGCGCCTGCTTGCTGCTGCTGCTGTGCTGAAGTCTCACACACAACTTGTTGAAAGGGGAGGGGGCGTGCTGCTTCCAAATAGAGCACATTTCATTCATAATATTGTAAATCCAAGCCCATTATGAATTCATTATATTTCCTGGGTTGTGTGCGGAAAAAAAACCCGATACAAGGTGTAGGTCTATTAGAGTGGAGTGCAAAATTACTGATGGAAGATGGACAAGAAAAGGCCAAAGCCATCAGGTCCTCAGTTTAGACAAAAAGAGAAAAGAAGAGAAGAAACAAGCAAAAGATACAGGTAAGCAGATGTGTGTTTGGACAACAGCAGGTATTATGCACCCTGAAACAAGATAACATTCATTAGTAGGGATTGGGAGCACTTCTTTTTACCTTTGTTAGCCACTTGGCTATGATAGCAGACAGTAGACAGACAGTAGACACTGATGTGGCTTGTTGAATCTTTTGGACTGTGTTCAGCACAATATTAATTAGCAAATAATTGGAGGAGGTTTGTTGCTGATTTGTCACATGAGCTCTGCACAGAGGGAGAAGCAGTTACTGGCAGGTAAAGGACCAGTGAGTAAAGGCATTTTTCATAATTTGGACTCACATGTACAAAAAACATTGAAGCATTAAGGTAGGTTGTTAAATTTCAGAACAATAAATGTATTTATTAGCACTAGTCGTGCTTGTTTGTCAGTAGATATTTACATCCTAGGTTAGAGCTCTTTGCACTGTTTATGTTGCCCTTTGTAATAAGCTCACAGAAGCTATTGTGTCGACAAAGGTGAGTTGATAACGTGACACTCTCCTCTAAAGAAGTCATTCATACAAGATTTTATTCATTTAGCACAAATGGTTGATGGAATAAACACTGAAAACCTTTAATAAAAGCACATTGAGATAAAATGAATCTACAGCACAGTAACAAGCATTATTCTGCTACCATAATCTGGCAGTTATAGCTGAAACAATTTTTGTCAATTTGTTATTAAAACTCAAAGTAAGTTAGCAGTACTTCTATTCAAAAAGCTGTTCAACTCAGTTTATTTGAGTTGTCTTAAATTAGGAACACTAAGTAAGCTGGAAATTTTGCTTCTCTGTATGGAAGGATAAAACTATT
>NW_005188134.1:33533-36418 GCF_000239375.1 Pundamilia nyererei | reverse complement strand
CAATGTAGCATGCAGAAGCTGCATGTTGCATATAATGATGCAATGAGAATCCTTTGCAGGATACCTAGAAGTGGTAGTGCCAGCCAGATGTTTGTAGCTGTGGGTGTCTGGACTTTTAAAGCACTTTTAAGAAAGTTAATGTTCAATTTTAGAGAACGACTGGATGGTTTGAGTAACAGTATAATTTTAGCACTTACAGATCCGACAGTGAGTGGTTCCCGTTACTCATCCAGTCTCAGAAAGCACTGGTTAAAGTGTTTGTGTACTTATTGATTTATTTTAAGTAATTGTGTTTTATGTATATTATGGTTTTATATTTTTACTAATGTTTTATATACTTATTTATATACATATATTTAATGGTTTATACCTTGTGTTGTGTGGGAGTTGTGTGTGTGTTTCTTGTCTTGTTTTTATGGACATGAAGTCTGCCAATAAAGATTGAATTGAATTGAATTGAATTGAATTGAATTGAATTGAAACTCAAATATTTTTAAAAATCTTTGTGCAAATTTTTTTACTTCTGTGCGTCGTTTAATGCACGACTCTATAGTGTCACTGTGGAAGCTCTGTGCAAGCACTGTGCAAACGTTTCACCCACATTTGCATCTAAAGAAAGACCTGCAGTAGAAACACATGCAGGAACAGGGGTGTGAATGAAAGATATGGCAACGCTAAGCTAACTGGGGCTACAACGGCAGAAGTGAAGATGATGCTGTCATAGTTTAACATGGAGTCTGTCTGCAGGCACACAGCAAAGAGCAAAAAGGTGGAGCCTGGACTGGACTGGAGCAGAAAATAGGCCCTGATAGTTTAGGTACAGGCAGCCGACCATGACCGCGCTACTGTTTATATCACGCATACACATATTATGTATATATATCTCAGTTTGTTTGTTAATTGATATTTAAGCAGGTTGTAATCAGGTCGGTAAAGCTGTTGTTGGATTACTTACACTGCCACATGTACTAATTAAAAAGCCAGACTTCAGCTATGAGCAGTGTTCCGTTCTTAGAGTTATACTCATAATAAATGTGCAAGTAAAAAATCATCAGAACAAATATATTCATTTCACGGGCCCAATTAAATTCCTCGCATGTAAAATCAACAACCCGCGCATGTACAACTCAACAGCGGGCGCACAAATAAACCATTGCATACACAAGAGTGTCTGCTTTGCACACGCTGCTACAGTTTTACACCCCCGTGGGTAGCCCCACAGAGAGAAATCTTGTTCACACTGACAAACTTTGGAAAAACAGTAAAGTGATTCGTCCCTTTGGCGGCCTCCCTCATGGTGAAGGAAACTGTACTGACTGACACCTTTCTTTGTGTAACCTTGCCTTTTTTTTTCATCTCTGGCACTTTACCACTTAAGTTTGTACTATTTCAAGCTTTTCATTAGACTTGAAAAAAATTGGGGTGCTCTAAAACTTTTGACTAGTAGTGTATGTAGGGTATGTATGTATGTAAAAGGGTGAGGTAATGAGCTAAGTGCCCCTTGTCTTCAGTGCCGAGCGTTACCAAACAAAGTGTTGTTTGTGAATGCATAATGACAATGAAAAGATCCTTCCTCTTAATTTTTTGTCTTTTCAGTTAATGAGAATTTCTCTTTACTTATTTAATGGTGAAGGTTTTAGGACCCAGAGCATCAAAGGGAGGGTATAAAAGAGGAAGTAGCAGCAGGCGCTCTTCTTCTCTCCTTTGTGCTGATGAGTGGCTGTGAACAAAGGTGATTTGGGAAGGTAATGAGTCTGAGAAGATTCAGTTGCCATTTACACACACTGTGGTTATATAAAGCAGAGATTCAAGTAGTGATTTAAGAAGACACAAAGCAAGTGGTGCAGCAAACATAGCAGTCAGCTGGAGGACGGGCTGCACATGTGATTGTGTGACTGTTTTTCCTTTTCTCCTTTTGTCGCTCTTTCTCCCTAGTTTGTTTTAGAGTATGGGTCACATTTTAAAACAGATTTATTTATTTATTTATTTTATATTTTTTTGCATTTGGGTTTGCTCTTTATGTTAACTGGGCCATGTGCAATATTAGTCGGGCAATGTGCAATCCCTGAGCTGAGGCTCACACCTTATAGAAAATTAGGCCTTGCCTAGATGCTTTTTGGGAATTGGTTTGCTGTGTTTATGATAACACGATTGCAGTGGTACCAATGATTTCCTTAGGGAAACACTTGCATGTAATAAAGTTGTATTTATCTGGAGTGGATTTGGGTTTTTAAACAAGGGGCATCTGTTTTCTTCTGGTGAGAGCGAGTTACCATGTGATTGTTACATTGTGGGCAGGTTGCACCATTCACCCTCACCGCGTACTCTATTATCATGAATTATCAGCTCTTAAATTATCATAAGAAACATTGTTCACCACCAAATTCAGTTCAGTGGGTGGGTCAATGGGTCGTTCAGTGAGTCGTTCAGTGGGACAGGGGGTCAGAGGCTAAAGGGGGTGGGGGTGGGGTGGATGCCCATTCATTTCCTATGGTGGTCACCTTTGACCGGAACACCACAGATGTAACAAAGTTGATTAAAACACTCAAAATTCAACGAAAGAGGTGCTCATCACTTTTATATGTTCAATTGGATAGTGTGGAGGATGTCATGAGGACTTGAGGCAATCGGATGTAAAACACAATATTTATGAATTTCTTAATTTGTAAATCAGATTTGACCCGAACACGACAGGAAGGTTAAAGGTACATTGTTGATTGTAAGTGATCTTTTTTTGTGATGTTTTAGTTTTATTGCAAACCTTATTTTTGCTCTTTTCTTTATTATATCATCATATCATCTTCATATCATATCATGTCACTCATATCCAGTGTTGGGTAAGTTACTTTAAAATAGTAACTTAGTTACATTACTAGTTACTTCTC
>NW_005188134.1:1632-6412 GCF_000239375.1 Pundamilia nyererei | reverse complement strand
TTTTTACCATTGTGGCCTTATGAGCCTATACTTGTGTTTTTAAAAGTTATGTTTGACTTTATGACTTTCTGTGTCGATTCTGGGATGCTGAAGACTCATATTGCACTTTTTTGTAGTTTATTGCACTTTTTTGCAATTTATGTAATTACTATGCACTTAATGCAGACATATTATTAAAATTTGGGCTATAATCGTTGTATTGATGTATAGCAACTTGAAATGCTCCAAAAAATGACTCCACAGCATGTAAAAATATACTATAAGCTCTGGCGGACTTGGTTCTATGGTAGGTCTTAAAGGGTTAAAACACCATGTAGATGCGATGAATAGGGAATGTGAAGTTTTGCAGTGTGTGAACTGTTCAGTTTTTTTCTACAATAATTGACAATAAACAACAGATGTTGGTCTTATCTGGGACACAGGACTCAATCAAGTTTTCCAGCATGTACTTAAACCACCTCTTAAAACTGGAAAACAGTCAAAGCCAACCAAACTTCTTTTGCCACAAAGTAACTGTGAGTATGCCGTTTAACATGTTTGCACATCAAACTGTTGACACACAAAAATGTTTGGACTGGACACTGAAAGTGAATGCTAAACATTTCCAATAACTTTTACTGAAAACTGAAATAAAACTAAATCTTTTCGTCTCTGAATTTTTCGTGAAGTCTAACTGATGCTGAACTGTGATGCTGAGTGATCTCAGTGAACAGTGAGTAAGGTGTTCTTGTGACTGGCTTTGTGGTGGGAGTGGAGCATTTAGTTGACATTACATCATAATTTACAGAAAAGATGGGAGGTTGCCCAATACAAAGTGCTCTTCACATTGATACAATAGATGTCAATCTTCTGCATTTCTAAATCATTCTATTTATATAAATAGGAGCTTAGACTGCAGTATTCCTAAAGGTAATGAAAAGCTGATTCCTTCCAAGTTGTGTGCCAAGAGAGAAGAGGACAGGAAGAGGTTGAGGAGACAGGAAAAAACAGGAGGCTTTTCAGTAAGACCAGCGTGTCTGTGTATGTGGAGCCGAGTGGCTGGCTGATGTTACTCTTGGCCAGTCTGAGTGTTAGTAATTGCTCGGTGAGAGTGCTACAGGGTTTTCCTGTGTAAACAACAGCTGAAAGGTGTGACCTTTGGTATTCAAGCTAACTGTGATGCCGCAGTCACTGATTTAATTTATTAAAATTATGATTCTCTGCAGTATTACTCTTTTTTTTCCCTTTTTTTTTTCTTCATAGCAGTTTATTTATAACAGTCATTTATGGAAACATATTTCCATGGCCGAGTGCAAACACATTGCACGTAATGTCAAAGGTCAGCCAAAGGTCAAATTCCATAAAATAATAAATTTTAAAAAATCTATAATAAGCCATAAAAAATGTAACCTTTAACTTGAGTTTATTGGCCCACATTTCTATTGGGTTGTTAAAAAAGTCTTTTTATATTTTGAAATACCAACTGGGTTTAATTAATACAGTATTTTATATGATTTAATATTCAATCAGCCGTTATTTTACATATACAGCAAGCTGTATAATTTAAATATATTATAAAACCAAATTAACAGTTATTCTTCTTATTTTAATCCAACTCCTGGAAGTGCAGATTTCCTGCTGTATATAAATGACGGTCGAAGGAGCAGCTACAAAGTTGGGTTTTGTGAGATTATTCTGTTATCATATGTTACCTTATATATGTAATCAAAGTAGTTGAAGTATGATACTGCTGTAGATCATATTATACCCCTTAATATAGAGTGTGTGATCAGTATGTAGTTTTAGTTTGCATTATACTTCTGACTTAAAAGAGTGTGAAAATCATTAGATCTATTGGATTGACCTGTATTACTCGACACTGTTGAATGTGTTACACTGTTTCTTGACATTTCATACTGCTGAATCATGAAGAGAATGTTGTGTGCAGAGGACCTTGTGCAGATAATAGAAGAGACAGACCCCCACCTTTCAGAAGAGCAGAAAGACGGGGAGCCGAGGTCATAACTTAGGCGCCGTAACAGAGAAAGAATGTGAATGTTTAGGCTTTTACGACTAGGTGGTGGCCGCTAGGAGCTATAAGAGGCTGAGTAACCCGTCACCATTTTGAGACTCGCTGTGACCCTCTGCAGGCAGGTCTCCCCATCATGATGGTTCTAATGCTCATAAGTGTTGAATTGTATGGAAATAAATGATTGTTGATTGAGCATTTATACACCGAGTACTGTCCTTCCTTCAGCCCAAAGATTAAAAGAATTGGGAGATTTCAACAGTTTCCACAGGTTGCTGACTCTACGTTAAACTGTGAAAGTGTCACGACTGCTGCTGCTGTTGTGTTATCAGTGTGTGTGTGTGGGCTTAATGTTGTCAAAAGATTTTAATGGATTTTGGAAACCAAAAAAGAGTAAATAAATTCTATTATTAGCGTTTGATGCATATTCATTTCATATTAATTAAATAAATAAGATTGAAAGAAATCATCATTTGGTTTTGTTTAATTAATTCAAATCAATTTTATCTATGAAGTGCTAAATCACATCAACAGTCACTTCAAGGTACTTTTTATAAGGTATTATAAGAAAGAGGCCATACAATATTGCAGAGAAAATCTTCCCAAACCAAACAACATCCTTTGAACAAGCACTTGGTGACAGTGGGAAAGAAAGTCTTTAAGCCTAATCTTAAAAATTATAGATGGTGTCGGCCTTCAGAGTCCAAACTGGAAGGTGGTACCACAGAATAGGGGCCTGAAAAATAAAGGCTCTACCTCCCACTATACGTGTAAATACTCTAGGAACCACAATAAGCCACAGCCTGAGAGTGAAATGTTCTAATGGGGTGGTATGGTGCTAGAAAGTCATTAAGATCAGATGGGGTCTGATTATGCAAGACCTTGTGTGTGAGGAGAAGGATTTTAAATTAGATTCTAGATGTAACAGGGAGCCAATGAAGAAAAGTCAATATGGGAGAAATATGCTCTCTCTTTCTACTCCATGTAAGTAATCTTGCTGCAGCATTTTGGATCAACTGAAGTTTTTTTCTATGAGCTTTAAGAGCAGCTTGATAATAATGAATCAAAAAGTCCACTCTAGATTTAATGATGGTAGATTTTCAGTATTACTCCGAGATCGAATGTTTCTAATGTTAGAAAGCAAATAGAAGAGATTGGAGGACATATTCTGGTCAAAAACAACTTGAAGTTTCCTCAGTGTTACTGGAGGTCAAGATAATGCCATCCAGAGTCAGTATAATATTCCAGGACAAATCTAGCTGATGTTGTATTGGTATAACAATTGGTTGGAGGCAAGGGCCATCTGGTGAGTGACCTGTGTAATAGGAACACATGGGATAGAGGGATTTGGTTGTTGGTCTGAAGTTGGAGGTGAAGGTGAAGAGAGGGTAGACTGCAAATGAGAAACTCAGCTGAAGTGGAATTTAAGTGATGAGCATTTGTTGTTGGATAAGAAGCATTTATGGTTTGAAAAGCAAGAGAAACAGATCTGCTGGAAGATGCAGAAGCAGTATGATGCACTTCCATCTTCACTTCCTAGTAATTCACTTCCATCTTCACTTCCTAATGATCCACTTCCATCTCCACTTCCTGGTAATTCATTGCCCTCTTCACTTCCTAATGATGCACTTCCATATCCACTTTCTAATGATGCACTTCCAACTCCACCTAGTGCTACCACACTTCCAGCTCCGCCTACTCCTAATGCAAATCCAGTTCCACCTACTCCTAAAGCACTTCCAGCACCCTGTACTGCTGATGCACTTCCAGCTTCACCTACAGCTCTCACACTTCCAGCTCTCCCACCTTCTGATGCAAATCCAGTTCCACCCACTGGTAATACACTTCCAGCTCCACCTACTCCCAATGCACTTCCAGCTCCGACTTTTCCCAAAGCACTTCCAACTGCAGCTAATACCCCAATTCCAGTTGAAATCAGTGTTTTTCCTAAAACGCATTAACTGAATTGGGAACTGGACTTCCCTCATTTTGTCTATTAGTTTTTTCTTTTTTGCTTTCATAGTCTTGCTTCTTTTTAGTTGTGGTTGTAGTGGAAGAATTTGTTGTAGCAGCAATAGTTTTGGCACTTGGGGGAAGTGTTGTTGGAATAGTAGAAGTCTGGGGTTTGATAGTTGGAAGTGGAGTGGTAGTAAGGAGAGTAGTAGTTAGCCGTAAAGCAGTTGTTAATGTGTCTTTAAGTGTAGGTCTGGATTTAGTACTAGGGTGGCCAGTGACAGAGGTGGAAGTGGCAGAAATGGTAGAAGGGGGACCAGATGTTGTAGTAAGAGGAAAAAATGTAGCTGTGAAATGGCCAGATATGGCAGTGAAAGGGCCAGTTGTGGTTGAAGGTGGACCAGATGTTGTAGTAAGAGGAAGAGAAGTAGATGTAAAAATTCTAGATGTGGCAGTCAAGGGGCCAGATGTGGTAGAAGGTGGGGCAGATGTTGTAGTAAGAGGAGCAGATGTAGATGTGAAAAGGCCAGATGAGGTGGAAGGGACAGATGTGGTAATGAAAGGCCCAGATGTAGTACTAAATGATGAAATTGTGGCAGAAGAAGAGACAGATACCATAGGAATAGAGCTAGATGTAGACTTATCAGTGGTGATAGGAACAAATGTTGCAGTAGAATAAAAGGATGTGGTACTGCTAGGGCGTGGTGAATTAGATGTTGTAGTAGAAAAAGAAACTGAAGGGGTACCTGTGGAAGTAGGAGGGGCAGATGTACTCAACATGGTTGGTGGGCAGTTGCAGGTAGGGTTAAGATCTGAATA
>NW_005188134.1:0-1487 GCF_000239375.1 Pundamilia nyererei | reverse complement strand
CCCCCAGTGTGCACTTGCCAGCCAGCTGTTCTGACTTTTACTGAAGCAGCAGAATGCTGACCAGAGCACTGAAGGAATATTGATCCTGTTGTTGAGACTACTGTTGCTGGGCAGTGCTCCTATTACTATAAAGCCTTCTATTTCCTCATTGTTATTAATGCAGAATTTATTCAGAACACATTTGACACAGTTTTCCATTCTGTTCCATCTTCCTATGTTGAATTTGTGTTGTTGTGGAACAATGTTAGTCAGAGTAAAATTCGAAATTTTTTCAATCTGATCAGATCCATAAGAGCTTGGAAATAAATGTCCTCTGTCAAAACTTTGGTTGTTTCTGTAGTCTTGGTCGCGAGCCTGGTTGTTGCAGATGATGTTCTCGTTCTTGTTTTTCTCCTTGTTTGCCCTTTTAGGCTTTTTTTGGCTTTTCATATTGCCATTGTGTCCTGATTGTTCAAGCTGTCAAAATCAAATGATAAAGCACAAATTTTTCATTATGATATTTTTTTCAATGAGTTGTACACATTTTGCATACATTGGTGGTTCTCTTGGGTCAATTTGACTCCAAGTTTTTTTTTAGCTATGTAAAGCACGTCTGTCTATGTGTGTTACCTAAAATCCTTACACCTGCAGTTGCAGAGTTTGTCCTTTGAAGTTGATACATGAAAGATGGGTGGGGAGTACATTCCCATGAGAACTTTGATACTTCTCGCAGTGTGGCTTGCGAATTGTTCAAATCCAAGTATTGTGCGTGTATGCGTGTGTGACTGATTTTAAATATCTTTGTGGGGACTAAAAATTGGAAATTTACTATGCTTGTGGGGACCAGTTTCAAGGCATTTTTCCATCTCAAAAAGGTTTAGGTTTAGGGTAAGGGTTAGGATTAGGTATTCAGTTTTGATATTTAGCGTTGGAGAAAGTCAATTAGATGTCCCCACAAAGATATGAAAACACGGTGTGTGTGTGGGGGCGCGTGCGCGCGTGTGTGTGTGTGTGTGTGTGTGTGATGAATTAGAACTGATATTTCTTGTGCGGTGGTGGGCAGGAAGTTCCCGCAAGGACATTGACAATTCATGCAAAATAAGGGAGGAGCAAACTTATAAAAGCTTCCATGACAGTCTTCTATCTAAATCATTACTCTTGGTGCTCTATATACTCAGCCATTCGTATCTAAAAAAGAAATTTCCTCTGGAAAAAGCTTTACTGTCAATGAGGATTTGGTACAACTCAGTATTTGAAATGAAATGTGAAAAAATTTGAATGCAAACTTTTCAAGATATATTTATTCTAAATGAAAAGTTTGGACTGATGGTGGTGCTAGACTTTCTTTATCGAGGTACTATTTATGTATTCAATGCATAATACTGGAGGCCAAGGGTAAGTAATATTAGGGTTAGTAATATCCAACACGTTCTCACTCCCAACTCGTCAAACGTGTGACTCATGGTCAGGCTCCCTCTGCTGCACTTATGGACGCGCAGGGTACCCCC
>NW_005188133.1:76289-82366 GCF_000239375.1 Pundamilia nyererei | reverse complement strand
AGTCTCTGATGTCAGATTCCACCAGTTGAAGAGGTAGAGTCCAAAATGGATCATCTGTTCCTGTCTCTGTACTACATGTAGAACATTTGTTCCTGTGTGTCAACATTCCCTGGAATATCTTAAAAGACAACCGCACAAAGGTTGTTAGCTTAACTTTAAATTTAACTTACATATTTGTAATATCTAAACTGCAGTCTTTACCTGTGAGGCTTCAGGACTGGTTAGACTCAGAATCTTCTCAAAGCACTCAGCAGCGTCACCTTGTACGGACACTGGAGCAGTAGAGGTATTGAAGAAAAACATGTAGTTAAAAAGATCATGATAATGATGATTTGAACATTTTAACAAATACCATATAATCCCTGTAGTCTTCCAAAACATTATTTTCACTCAAAACATTCAAATACATGTATTTAAAATCTAGGTAATCTTCTAGAACCTAGGATCTCCACTAAGCACTCAGCAGCATCACCTTGTAAGTGCACTGCAGCACTAGAAGTATAAATAAAAATATTATTTAACATTATAAATTATTATTTTTATTTACACTTCAGTATAACACGTAAATAAGGAGATTGGGGAAATAAGGAGTTCCACAAGACCATGAATACTGGGGAAATTATCATAAGATAATGATAGGGGAAATCTCAAAACAGTGAGATTGTTTTTTTTTAAAAACAGCTTAAGAGTGATCATATATATGATCCAGACAGTGGAAAAGGTCATTCAGACACCAGAGGGTGCTACAACGATCTATAGTCTAATTAAATATTGCAAAAAATAAAAAATAACTTTTAATAAGTAACATCAATTTATTACTGATTATTCAGGAGGCAGCAGTCAAAACAGAGATTTTCAGATCTCCTTTTCCCCAGTCATCTCATCCAGTTCCTCCCCGAGGATTCCAAGACATTCCAAAGCTGGTCAAGAGATAAAGTCTCTCAAGTGTGTCCGGGTTTGCCCCGGGCCTCCTGGTTGGATATACCCAAAATGCCTTATGTGCTTAATTTGATGTGAGGAGTAGGTCTACTCTGTCATTTATGCAGATACTTAAATGATTGTAGCTGTTATGGTTTTATGTCTTAGAAAAGGCAGGAGGGGTAGGTGCAGCATGTGGCAGAAATCAAGGGCGGAGGCCCTAGTGACAGATTCATGGCCATCAAGGCTGGTGATTGGGAGATGGAATATATGGATGGAATTCGAGAACTGGATTCGAGAGCAGTCATTTGTACTTATATCCCAAATACTTCAGAGTACCCAGTCTTCTTAGAGTCCATGGGGGTAGAGCTCGAGGGTTCTCCATTTGGTTGGCCTAATGGGACTTCAATACTCACTTAGGCAATGACAGGGAGACCTGAAAGAACATTATTGTTCAAACATGTTTGAAAATAGGGTTTCAGATTTAAGTAGTTCCTTAAGGTGGTGATGGAAAATGCTGGACAGACCTGGCACACCTAAATGTGTAGTGAGGGTGCAACAGGAATGCTTTTCAGAGGTCCCAGTATACAAGAACTTCCACCTCCACCAGAGCTTTTAAAGCATTTTAAAGGAGATTGAGTTCAAGCAGACCATGTTATCCATCTCTATTGTTGAGGCAACCACACAGAGCTGTGGTTGCAAGGTGGTTGGTATCTGTTGTAGTGGTACCAAGATGGTGGACACTGGAGGTGGAAGGAATCACCAAGGCGAAGAACTCCCCCTTGGTTAGCATGTGGGGCTTCAGATGCAGCTGATGGATATCTGCAGGCCAAGCAGAACACAGCTCTGGTGGCAGCTGAAGCAAGAACTCAGGTGTGGGAGGAGTTTGATGAGGTCATTGAAAGACTTTCAGACTGCTTCAAATTGATTCTGGCAAACTGTCATGCAACTCCAGAGGGGAAAGCGGTGCTCTACTCATAAGGTGTATATTGTGGGTGGGATTGCTGACTTCAATTGAGGATCTAGTTGGGTGGTGGAAGGAATACTTCATGGACCTCCTTAATCCTATAGACACACAGAGCCTAGGGATGTGGTGGATGACTCACCCATCACTGGGGCAGAGGTCACTGAGTTAGATATAAAAAAAAAAAAAACCTAGAAAGTCTAGAAAGCCTCCTGGGCAACATGTTCCAATCATGTCCTACCAGGGGAGACGCTGGTCTACAACCAAGCTTCACTGGTGAGATTTTATATCCCAGCAATCTTGAGAAGGCCTCAGTGTTCCCCTGAGTAAACTAGGGAGGTGGCTGAGGAGAGGGAGGTCTGGGTTCCTCTGCTTAGGATTCTGTACCCTGTGACCAGCCACAGATACGCAGAAGAATGATATTGCGAATTTTATTTGAGAAAAAAATTACACAGTGCTGTCAAACCTAAAAAATACACTCTGTTCTCTGAAAGACTAAGCATTACCTAACCCCCTTTACTAATACATAGCCTATGTATCTATTCTAAATAGATTAGTTTAAAATTTGGTGCAAACACTTAGGAAAGAATTCAAAACTGACCCTGATTATATTCTCAAGACATGAAATATATCAAGCAAACAAGAAAAAAAACCTTAACAACGTATGTTGTTGATATTGCTTGTATGTTCAAGACATAAAGAGTAACTTATAAAAATACGTATTTTAAAATAAATTTAGTTATTTCTTAATGCCCTTTGTTGGAGTACTTTATTTTCACAATTTAAAAACAAAACAAAAACATTATATAAATGTTTTTATCTTTATAAGTTCCACAGCAAATCATCTTCTGTAAACGAGCTTTACTTTTGTGAAGAAGTTTAGCTTTGCCTTCAGATAGTACTAACCACAACAGATCTCTCAT
Organism: Pundamilia nyererei; assembly: GCF_000239375.1. NCBI lineage: Eukaryota > Metazoa > Chordata > Actinopteri > Cichliformes > Cichlidae > Pundamilia > Pundamilia nyererei. Next base: position 79,561 of record NW_005188133.1, on the reverse strand, counting down.
TATGGACAAGATATATACTGTGAACATCAACAGAAATATAAAGTAAGTGTTAATTACATATCATTTTACACAGCTAAAATATTAACATGTAAGTTTACGCAGTTTTCCAAACAGATTCTGTAAGTGTGTGATCATTTTTACTGTACCTGGGTTGACGTCCAGCTTTGAACAGATATCATGTGTGTAAGTTGTATTTTTCTTTAGGTTATCAAACAAAGTGTTAAGAGGGTGATCAATATACTGACTTCTTCCAGGGTTCCTACAGCAATCAAAGTCACATGGTAATACATGTTCGCTGCAGTGTTTATTCACTTTAAATATAGATAAATATTTGATATTTTAAGTTCTCTAACAAACCTTTTGACAGCTTCTCTGAAGTCTTTGGTCATGAACAGCACCTGCAGCACACTGTTTAGGTAACATGTTGCTCCTTGGTTTACTAACCCATGGTACTTGTTGGCTAGAAGGAGATAATCAAGGATCAATTTAAATTCTGTAACTGTTTCTCTTCTATTTCTGTGGATAATCAACTGGTTTAACAGCTGTTGATCTCTTACCAAAGAGATTAGCAATATAATTACAGACGGCAGCCATTTGGAATCATGTATCCTCTTCCACTGAACAGTGAAACCCTAGATAACAACAAAATTACAGAACAGTACATAAATTTACAGTACATTGACTACAGTATTGATTATTCCATTGATTAATTACGTAATTACATAAACAATATTTGACTCATTACTGAGAAATTACAAATATTCAAAAGAGAAAAAATATAGATCTTTAAAAATGAACGATTGATTTCCATTTCAGAAATTGGAATATTTAAATAGTTTAACTGCATATAACGTATGTCCAAAATATGTTATATGCCAGTATTTTGTCAACAGCCCAAACTAGGGTATAAAATAAAATAGCCTTCACCCTCTTGACTCACTCCTGCTTGCTGCAAATATTACTGGAACAGAAAGCAGGATGGATTCTGCCAATTCAGCAAGCTGTCTAATTTAAAAATCGTTCCAAGCAAAGTTAACATTTAAATGCGCTTTTATTTTAACTTCTGTTGTTTTTCTTTTTCGTATCCATTGTTGGCTCTTACGAAGCACTCTGTGATTTTATATCTTGAAAGGTGCTAGATCAACAAAGTTTTACTTACTTTTATTTGCGAGTTTGTTGAACAGGTGCTTTGAAGGACTCCCGACAGCTGTTTCTAGTAAAGGTTTTAAAGGTGATTAATTAAAATAGTGACTCACGGCGCGTATTCCTACATACGTTTCTAACACCTCTGTTTCCAAGTGAGGTCTACAGAGTCCTGGTAAATTTGCATTGAGGGTTTTCTGTGGTCAAGTAATTCAAATTACTCTATAAATATGAGCTTATTTTTAGGTGGAAGTTAAATATATTTCGACGAATAGTTGGAAGCTGGAGGTCACACGCTTCTCCTGTGAAATGAAACAACATCAGCTAAGTTTCCCTTTCGCTTGAAGCCACACCTACTAATATGATGCATTCAATGGTTTTCAGAAACACCAGCGTCTATAACCATAAAAATTTTTTTTCCCAAATATGAGTTTGTTGTTTAAAATTGATATTGATAATGAACTATTTTTATACTATTCATTACTTATACTATTATTTATATTGATATCAATTTTTCTACAGAGGAAAACCCAAACAAAAGTAAAACACAGTGGCTATGGGCACAATAAAACACTGAAGCCTCGAATAAGTGTACCTAAAAAAAAAAGCAAATATCATATGACAAAAGCTTTAACACAGAATATTAAATAGATTAAACTGTTCAAAACGTTTCTTTTATCAATCTAACAAGATGTTAAACTTAGATTGCGAATATCTATTTATAATATAGCATATTTACAATTGAACAGGTTTCCAAAAACCTTTTTTTTTTGGTTTCTCGTGTTCAGTACACATTTGTAGTTTCTATAAATCTCACAAGAAATGCAAAGACAGGACTGAATAATTGGCTAACAGACTGCAAATACACTGCAGACTATCTGCCTGGATAACTGAAACATAACTGCAAAACATTTTCTGTTTCACAGGAAGACTTATAAAATTATATTATATAAATTATATTATATATTATATATAATTATATTATATTATATAAATTATATATCATATAAAGAAGAAGTAACTACTTTGTGCAAGGTAGCAAAACTCTACACAACAACAAATTATATCTACCTATTAATTCAGTTTACACAATAAGCACAGCTGTGGTAACAGCTACTGCAGTGAAAGGTAAATAAGGAAGGCCACCTGACTTCACAAAAATCATGTGAATTACTGTAAGCAGTAATAGAATGAAAGAGAAACTCAAGTATCACTGGGTCTGGATAATGACTGTGTTAGAATTTCATTAGTAGTTACTGTCAACTGTCAATATGCGGCTGCCAGTTCGCAGACAACAAGACTAACTAAACTCTGACAGCTTTTATTGGTGGAGCTTTGGAAAACAAAATACACATTCACAGAGAACTCTGACTAAACTGGATCCAGTAACTGTCTGCACAGGTACACATATAACAAGAGACAATGACACGACAAGGAATACAAGGAAACTGGAGATTTAAATAAACACAAGGTAATTAGGAGATGAATCACAGCTAAGGTAAACAAGGCACAGGTGAACTAATTCAGACTGATGACAGGGGAAGCAAAACTAAACATAATGCACGCAGGACAACAGGCTATCAAAATAAAATGAGAAACACAAACACAGACACGGAGACCCAGATTAAAATACAACTAGACACCGAAACTGGGAAAACAGATAATGAAGACACAGAAAACAATCAAAACCACTATCAGAAAACTAAAAGACTTCAAACATAAATTCTTAAAAAAAAACAACCTGGCAGGCTGGCAGGGCTGCAGGAGAGCTGCAGTGCAAGCAATAGTCAGAGTGACGTTGAAGTGGCTGAAAGAAAGCATGGGAGCTGCTGAGGAGTGTGTGTGTCAAATAGTGAAAAGAATAAAGATGGTCTTAAATGCCATACTCCGTGTTAGATTTTGTGTGTTAGGCCCTTCTATAGCCTCTAGTACAGGGTGGGGCACTTCAGGCCTGAAGGGCCAGTGTCCTGCAGGTTTTAGATATGTCCTTCATCCATCAAAGCTGATTTAAACAGGGCCCTATTTCAGGAAGCCGGTTTAGAAAACTCAGAGTGAAAAACGATACTCAGGGTTGAGTAACCCCGAACTGTCCAACTCGGAATATTCGGTTTCAGAAAGGCTGATAACAA
>NW_005188133.1:73715-74982 GCF_000239375.1 Pundamilia nyererei | reverse complement strand
CATGTTGAGGTGATGGGTCAAAAGAAATGATTGTGACATATGGTGTCTCTGACTGCGCTTCCATCTTGTATGTCCGTGGGACAGACATAGGCCCATCCATCTGGCCCATCAAGAGTTACTCTCATCTCATTAGTCCATAAAACCTTTGAAAAATCTGTCTGTGTGTGTTTTGTTCAGTGGTGGTCGGGTTTCAGCCTTCCTTACCTTGGTCATGTCTCTTAGCACTGAACAGCTTGTACTTCTGGACATTCCGGGTAGGTTGCAGTTCAGGAATATGGCAACACTGGAGGATAAGGGGTTCCTGGTAATTTCACGTTTGATTCTTCTCAAATCTTTGGCAGTTAACTTGCGTCTGTATTTTCAATACGTTTCTTGTGACCCGTTTGGCTATTTGCAACAAAACGTTTGATGGTTCTGCAGTCACACCCCAATATCTTCGCAATTACAAGAGTGCTGCATCCTTCTGAAAGACTTTACAATTTTTGACTTTTCAGAGTCCATTAAATCTCTTTTTTTGCCCATTTTGACTAATAATTATGCACACCTTTATATGGAGTGTTGATCTCTGTAGCCTACACCCTCACTCGTTACGCAAATACAGATCACCTTACTTAAATACTTAAATTCAATAAGCACTCAAGTTTATACAGCTTGAAGTTGGACAATATGTGTAAAAACTATGATATGTCCAAAGTACCCACTTCCCTAATAATTGTTCACACAGTGTATAAAAGAAATAAGAAATAAATATGTAAATAAATAGCGTTTTGTATATAGAGTTCGGGTTATTGCACATAGAATTTAGTATTGCACAGTGGTGATTTATAGAGGGAAATGGGAAAATAGCGGGTGGAACTGTGTTTGTCAGTGCATGGGTGAGTTAAGGGTGGTTATGGCCTTTGGGAAGAAACTGTTCTTGAGTCTGTGGGTTTTTGTGCTGATGCACCTGAAGCGCTTCCCTGAGGGAAGCAGGTTGAACAAGTTTAAACCAGGGTTGGATCTGTCCTTGATGATGTTTGTTGCTCTGTTGAGGCAGTGGAAGGACTAAACGTTCATCAGGGAGAGGAGAGGGCAGCTAATAATCTTCTGTGCTGTGTCATGGTCCTGGGCCGTGTTGGCCCAGTGCTCTTAGTTCTTTTGTATTTTTGTATTCAATCCCCTGTTTAGGTTCTGTTTCCTGGGTTGCCCTGTTATGTTGTTCCCTGTGTGCTTTCCTTTTGTGACTCTCACCCCCGTGTGCCCCTCTGTGTATCTGTGAGCCCTCGCC
>NW_005188133.1:49454-51611 GCF_000239375.1 Pundamilia nyererei | reverse complement strand
GTTATATCGGTTGCACGGAAGTAGCTGTCTACGTGAGTAATCTGGGCGCCGCAGCTTTAAGCAGCTGCGCGCTGACTTGATGTGAAACCTAAGCTGAAATGAAATTGAAAGTTTCACACATTTAGAGTCTCTCGCTAAGGGTGTTCGTCGTTAGACTACTTTGCAGGTTAGATAAATAAACAGCGAAAGATGAGCTTTTTAAATTCAGTATTTGAAAAAGAGAAATGTTACGATCCTCGGGACTCTACAGTTAAACTTGTAGACGGAGATGATGAATTTGACTGTAAGTAGCCGAAAATCTTGTCCATTTCAGTGTTATTCTTCTTGTGTGTGTGTGTGTGTGTGTATGATTAAACTTTTTGTTTTTTGTAGTTCTGTGTGAGGGTTTCAAGTCTCCAAGAGCTCGGATGTCCTGCGGTCATGTTGTGACCCCGTCTTCTCTCACCAACTGGTGTCTCAGGTTGTTGAAAGAGGTAGGATCATTTAGTAGTATTATTTTTAAAAAAACATTTAGGCCTCCATTTCAAAAGACATTTGTACGTGTCACATCAACAAAACCCGATCTGTTCTCTTACTGCCAATTTCAACATATGTGACTGATATAAAAGTATTTTCCCGGTGTAACAGCTGTCCAGCATGATTTGTAGAACAATATAGTATTTGCTTTCAGATCCTGATCCATCCCCGTGTTACTGAAGTTTCTTGCCACATGCGTAAATACACACACTTTTTCTGCATGACGTGAAGCTGCAAGCATTTATAAAATTAGTATTGCGTACTGTCGCAAATTATTTTAACACCCTTTATCTGTCAGACCCATTACAGCTGTAACTTTACAAATATTTCAATACTGACCAAAGACGTAATTTTTGACGGTTAAATCTAACCTCTTTTCTTCCTTTCCTTTCCTGTCTTTCTTATTTTTCCATTTAAATCAGCTCCCTTTTATTTCTCTCTGTATGAAATACAGCAGCTGGACCTTTTTATAAATTGCAAACAGTTTGTGTGTTTGCTCATGTTTGTGGAGCTGATAGAAATGCTGGATTTGTAATTACCTGCTATTTCTAGAGGGTAAGGGCTGCTCAATGGTATTTGATAAATTTAAAGCATGTAAGTCCTTGTGTTTTTAAATCAGATAATGGGCCTGTACACATTATATTGTGTTTTTGCGATCAGAGATGACCATAGCCTACTATGTTTTGATGAAATTTTTAAAAATATTTTTTAATGTAAAAAAACCCCCATTGTCATAAGGTGTAATTTTACATCTTATAGTGGGTTCACACCACCAGGGTCTCCTGTTGAGCATACTACAACTAATAAAGCTCTTTCTATGAATGAATTCCCCATTCATTCCCAGACAGGATTAGTTATTCACTCTACTAATAACCTAACTATAACTTGAGGTTTATCAAACCAAAAGTGCAAACAAATGGCAATACATTGCAAATCTCCACACCCTATTTTCACCTGTGAGCCAAATACTGCAAACAGTTTGGGTCTCATCACTGTGCAATGTGCCACATGTAATGGGTTTAGAGAGAGAAATGGCACAAATTGATTTATTATTTATTTTTTAAAGTTTGTCTGCCCTGACTAAAACCCAAGTGTTTACATCTAATGGCCTACATCAGCGGTCCCCAACCTTTTTTTTCGCCACTGACCGGCTTAGTGTCAGACAATATTTTCACGGACCTACCTTTAAGGTGTCGCGGATAAATACAACAAAATAAAATGATATGCCAAGACAAAAACTGTGGTATTTTGTAAATATAATAATAAACACGAATTCACTGTGTAATTGTGTAACTTTATTAGCTGCGTCCTCCTGAAATGCGCAAACAACATTGAGGGTATCATCCTCCTCTCTGCCCCTTAATGCTCTCTGGTCGCTATGGTAATGTGTAAATATACCTTTCAAAATAAGACACATAACTACCACATTGAAAAAGACCCAGTGAAACCGAGTTAACGATAAAAGCCATGAAAAACATAAATGGCCTACATGACTAGGCCTGTCGGCCAGTGGACAAAAAAAACAAAAAAACAATGAGAGCCCAGCAAAACATAAACAAAGTTATAATTTAAAAAGAAAATGAAACACCCATTAAAAACCACAATTTTCTAAACTTTTTAAAGTAATTGTAAATCTAATAT
>NW_005188133.1:45850-48086 GCF_000239375.1 Pundamilia nyererei | reverse complement strand
CATGGCTTGCACATGTGCAGCGGAGCAATGGTGGTTATATTGGACAAAGGATGATTAAGATAGAGCTCCCAGGCAAGAGGAAAAAAGAAAGACCGCAAATGAGATTCATAGATATATTGAAGAAGGACAAACATTTGTGTGACAGAAGAGAATGCTAGAGAGAGGGTGAGATTAAGTCAGGTGATCTGCTGTAGTGACCCTTAAATGCTTTACCACAGTGGATCTATGAATGGGTCACAGCTGAAAGAAGTAGTTTTGGGGTTTCTTTGTGCCTTACTCTAATCCTTAGCACCTGAGCGCAAAGTGAGGTAAGAATTAAAGAATGAGCACCTCCAAGCATTGGGCCATGGTTATTGGGTTGTCATGGCTGTCCCTACCAGTGATTAAATATTCAGCCAGTTTTCACACCTTGCAATAGTGTTAATAATATTCATGCATTCACAGCTTTTGAGATCAGGTCCATCCTTTTACCATTTAACATCTGTCAGATGTTCATAGTAATTTATTTTAGTCCACATGTAGTAAATCCAGTTGACCTGACATGGACATCAATTGCGAGTTCCATTGCAAATGGTGTGAATGCTTATGAAAAAATGAATTTAATCCATTCTGGAATAAAGCAGTAACATTACTAAATTTGAAAGTGAATCGCTGTCAATACTTTCCAGATGCACAAGTTTAAAAAGAAAACACTAAAGCTATTCTGTTATACCTGTATGCAAAAAATACACTGCACCCAAAATATTTTGCAGTTCAGCAATACTGATCAAATTCAAAATTTATTTGTATAGCACATTTAAAAACATTACAGTTGACCAAAGTGCTTCACAATCGGTTAAGAACAAGAGAAAACAATAGGGAAACAAATATAGATAAATGAGAAGACAATGAATTAACAATAAAAATATAAAACAGGCTTCTTGATGGTACTCATACTGAACCGTAGTAAAGGGACCTCTGGCTAATACATCGGGTTCCGTGTCGGGCTCGTAGCCAAAAACTAGCTTTACTTTGTTGTCTGGGTCAACTTTGTTAGCGAGACCAGAGAGAGGCTGCTCCAACACAACATGCTTCCATCTCCCGTTTTCTGGTCAGTAACAACTCGTACTTTTTGACTCTCATTTTTCTCCCTCCCTTGCTCACGGACACATAACGGGTATGCAGCACAGACTACACTGCCCATGAGGCTATATTCTTTAGGGCTATGGCCGTAACACTCTGCCTATTGCCTTCACATTAAATAATTTTTTTAAATATTTCTTCACGTCATTATGTGAGCTGCAAGTAGGGGTGACATGGGCCGCGAGATTGAGACACAGGCTTATTGCGTGTTTTGCTTGGGTTTCCACCGGCATGGAATTACCAGAAATGGAGAGAGCATAGCCTAACATATGAAACAGGAAAAGACTGCCGTGTAATCTGTTTATTTCAACAAAGTAACTGTATTCTGAATACCACCTTTTTAAAACGGTAACTGTAAAAGCAATACAGTTACTCATATTTAAGCGCTTTTCGTAGACAGGCAGTCACAAAGTGCTGTACACAAAGGTTAAAATAAAGAAAACATTAAGTAATAAAATAGACAATGCAAATTCAAAACAATTCAAAAGTGTTGATTAACAGAAGGCCTGTTTAAACAAAAAAGTTTTTAACTGCTTTTTAAAGGATTCCACAGAGTCAACGAAACGTAGTTGTGGTGGTAGACTGTTCCACAGCCGTGTTGCCACAGACTGAAAGGCTCTGTCCCCTTTCGTCCTCAGTTGTGTATGGGGAACAACTAACAAACTCTACTCAACCAATAAACAAACAAGAGAGAAAAGCTAATCAGCTGATCATTGATCAGTTTCATGATTGAAGTAGAAACAGGAGAGAATGAGAGAAGAAGAGGCAGCTGTGCAGCAAAGACACAGAATAACTCCAGCTTTGTCTTTTTTTCATTGTAGTTGAAGTATGGGACAAATCGCGATGCTTTTCACCTCAATACAGAACTCCTGGGCTGTAATTGGTCCATCCCAGAGTCGATCATGACCCATTGGCCAATGCACCACCTTTCATTGATTATAGAAACCCGTGGTTTGTCAAATGGTTTTATCTGTTGCGATAACCAAAATAATTAAATATGTCCATAATCGTTGCATCACCACAATTGTCACCCAAGTGTGGTCTTTTGCTGGGCCTGGCAACCTTGTCGGTTTGAGAACCACAGCTTATTGTTTTCAAATCAGGCCTTCCCTTC
>NW_005188133.1:41595-45830 GCF_000239375.1 Pundamilia nyererei | reverse complement strand
CCAGCTGTGGCTCCATATATCGGTTGTTAAGCTTAACGTGGAAATCCTTTAAAACATTTGGATATGAACTTACACACTTGCTTTACTTCTCTGGGATAGCTTACTCCGAGATGAAATACCAGTTTGGAAGCATGTACCGAGGCTCCAAATGCTCCATCAGACCGCTGACAGGTCTCGCACACAACAGCTGCTCTATCACGTAATGCATACTGCTCCAACGCGCTAAGCTGGGTTACGGCATGTCGCAAGTTTTGTGAGGTGCGTTTTGTGGTATTTAATGGATCGGATTACACTTTTATATTTCTCTCCGATATCCGATCCAGTAATATAGGTCAGTATCAGACCGATACGTAATATTGGATCGGTCCATCTCTACCTTTTAGTGTTTTATTTCTAAATGTACATATGAGTGTGTGTATGTATATATGCATGTGTGTGTGTGTGTCTGTATGTATATATATATATGTGTGTGTGTGTGTGTGTGTGTGTGTGTGTGTGTGTGTGTGTGTGTATATAATATTTTATATTTCAATACAGGGTGAAAGCAAATTTGTGTGTGGGCAGCCTAACTGTGATAAGGAGTGGAGTTATGCAGAGGTTCGTAAAATGGCACTACTGACCCCTGAGGAAATGGAGCACTTTGAAAAGACCATGGCCTTAAATGCTGCCAAGCATTTCTTCGATTCCAAATTAGTGAGTATTATGCTCTCTCAATCATGAAATTATAGTTGACTACTAATATTAATGCAGTTTTTTATTCTGTTCTTTTTTTAAATTTTATTTCACTTGATTTTTATGGTACCTTTGACCATTGCATTTTTCCAGTGTGTGACAAAATGCTCCCTTCAATGTATTGGCACACTTTTTTGATTTAGCTTAAAACTAATGGCTATGCACACTAAAATAATTCACCGTCTACTATATTACAGTGTCCTGGATGCAACTCATCTGTTGTGAGAAAGGATGTATCCAACCTGAGTGTTTGCTGCAGCTTGTGCACCAGAAAAAAAGGTCAGAACTACGAATTCTGCTGGCAGTGCTTGAGGGAATGGAAGGGTACCCGGCCACGGTCAGACCGATGCGATAATGATGGCTGCAGCAATGAAGCACTAAAAGCCCTGAAAAACTGTGAAGATATCATCTTTGAGTCTGTGAAGGATGTCAGTGGTTGTCCCTCCATTCGTGCCTGTCCCACCTGTGGGTCACTGGTGGAGCATAACAGAAAGAAATGTAAAAATGTCATCTGCCCCAGATGTAAGATAGAGTTCTGTTTTGTATGCTTGAATCTCACTAGTGAATGTGCAGGGAAGACACGTCAGTATTTTGGAGCATGCTCCAGTGGTGTTGCCCCTAGGCAGACTTCCATACCTGTATGGCAGCAGAAATAATACAAACAGAAGGATAAATGTTAGGGTTGGGCAATTTGATGAATATATCGACTATCGACGATGGGCTGAGCCCACGTTTTACAAGGGCGATTTATTTATTTATTTGCCCATGAGTACATTTACTAATAGTGATGGAGCAAACAGAAAAAAAAATAATAGTACTGTTTTAACAGCGAGCAAATGCACCCTCCTCAGAGTGCAGCCAAATTCAGCAATTCATTTACCCAAACTTGTAACAGAAAGAAAGAAAGGCAGTAGCCTCAGAAAAAAAACATTTGGATGGTGGACACGTACATGCTCATGGAAGGTAGTCGTGTTTGAGTCCTTTGCTCGCACTATACGTCTGAAAAAAGCCAAACAACATTTTTAAGTTCTCTAAGTGACTTATAAATCATGTTTAACCTGAGTAGTGAAAGACTGCGGGAAGTTTGAAAACAATGTGCCGGGAGTTGGCTGTTCCCGCCAGATCTAGCAAGCCTTGAACCCCGGCTAGCTATCGAGCTAGTGGGTAACAGATGTATCCGAACACATCGGAGCACGTTTGCAAATATGTGATGTCTTAATAAATCGAGCAGATATTTGAAGTTTTTACAGTTACATTCTCACCTGAAAATGTCTTAAAAGTTTTTTTTGTGACCCAGAAAGAGTAATACGGGTAATATTAAAACTAAGTAGCTGCCGCCATTGTTGGAAACTGGGCTATGAATTCTATGAACTATGAATTCTGGGATATGGTGGTCCACAAAGGATGCACCCGACCCAAGTCTGCGCATACGCGAATATATCGCCCATCATCGATTATTGGACTTACGATTGTCGGTAGGAAAATTTTTACATATCGCCCAACCCTAATAAATGTTTACTCTTTAAAAATTAAATCAAAGAGAAGTTCTTTACTGTGTTTTATCTGCCTTTTCTTATGTTTTTTATTGTGGAGATCTGAAAAAGAAAATTTCCTTCATATAAAACATGTAATGATTCAGGAAAGTGCTACTATTAAAGGTTGTTGTCAGTTAGTGTGAGACGTCATCGTGGGGCATCAGTAAAAATGAATTTAAGCCAAGTTTGTCTTCAGTGAGTTTATTCCCAGTTTTACACAGCACTTACTGATAGCTTACTTAACTTAAATCCCAAGAGCAGTAACTCAGATGCTACAGACCTCAGTTAGTATGTTAGTGTTAAAGTCCATAATAGTAAAATTAGTAAAAGACTGAACATGGAGGGCTTGTTGTCACAGCGGTGGAACGGACTCAGGCGCAGACTGAGAAATATGGTTCAAACAGGTCTTTATTAACCACACTGGGTGCGCTCTATACACGTGAGGGGGAAAAACACCAGGATTCTGGGGGTGCACGGATGGGGGAAACACAAGCATTCGCACTCCCTCCGCTCATCATTCACACAAGCAGCTCCACTTTCACTCACGGGATCCAGGGTCAGAACAAAGTCGAGGATTATTCCAAGGCAAGAATGGGAACAACAGAATTTCTTCAGAGCCGGGCAATACTAACGAGAGTTACTCAATATTCCAGTGGCGAGTAGCTCAGAGCCCCTGCCTTAAGAAGAGCCAGAGATCAAAAGCCAAATCACTAGTCATCAGCTGCAGGTGCGTGGGCCAAGGGTGGGAGCCCAATCTGAGCTCCGCCCAGGCAGAGAGACAGGAGAGAAAGCAGAGAGAGGAGAGAAAAGATGGAGCAAACAACAAACACATTTGTGGCCACACTGGGCTGGCCGGGGAGGCACAGGGACCATGACGCTTGTAGTTACGTTCCTCTAAAAAGGTCTAGGGCAGGGGTGTCAAAATCAATTTCACAGGGGGCCAAAACTCAAGGCACACTTTAGGTCACGGGCCAAACAAGGTAAACATTTATTGAACACATTAAAACAAACATATATTCAGTCTCCTACCTGTGCTGAAAGGCTCCGTTTTCAGAATCAACTTTTCTCTTGGCCATTGTGAGAGGGTAGCTTCGCAATAACAGAAGTTTGACTTGATTAACGCGGGAATGTTCCCAGGTAGCCTTGCTTTCGGCAAGGAGACTGCAGCGCTGCATTATGGGATCTGTGTTATTAGCGCCTCATATCGCTGGGCCATGCATAACAATAATAATAAATCTATATAAAATGATCTCGCCGGGCCCGATGTGGCCCGCGGGCCTTGAATTTGACACGTGGTTGAGGGGATGAGAGGAAGTAAAAAAAAGTGTCCAGGTTGGAAAAAGGAGACAGAAAGGCAAAAGGGTTAAATTAAAGAGTTTTCTTAACGTTTCTATTAACAATAGGGATGTCCCGATCAGGTTTTTTTGCCCTCGAGTCAGAGTCATTTGATTTTGAGTATCTACCGATACAGAGTCCCAAACTGATACTTCTATAATACATAAAAAAAGAATAAAGAAGAGTGAAGAAAAAGATCCTCATTTTTTTAAATTTAATTCACCTTATTCAACAATTCTGTTAACAAAGCACTTTCACTCACATACATACATACATACATACATATATATATTTATAATAACTCAACTGAAAGGACAGGCAAGCCGCTATCACCATTTAAAGAAACAAACAAAAACTCAGACATTGGTCAGTAAACTGAAAAGTAAAAAAGAGTTTAGTCACCAAACACTCCTCTCCGCAGAGCAGGAGCTGTACAAAAGAAAAAGGTGGCACCTATGGCAGAACCTTCGGTAGGACACGCCCACACAGGCAACTTTAGGAGGAGGCCCTGCTAGGACCATAACACCCCCTCCCATAAATAGAAACCCGTGGTTTGTCAAATGGTTTTATCTGTTGCGATAACCAAAATAATTAAATATGTCCATAATCGTTGCATCACCACAATTGTCACCC
>NW_005188133.1:35909-41575 GCF_000239375.1 Pundamilia nyererei | reverse complement strand
ATAGAAACCCGTGGTTTGTCAAATGGTTTTATCTGTTGCGATAACCAAAATAATTAAATATGTCCATAATCGTTGCATCACCACAATTGTCACCCAAGTGTGGTCTTTTGCTGGGCCTGGCAACCTTGTCGGTTTGAGAACCACAGCTTATTGTTTTCAAATCAGGCCTTCCCTTCGGATGCGCTTTCCGCTTGAGTGCCAGTTTCACACAATTAGCAACCACATGGCCAGGCTTGTGGCAAAAGAAACACAGTTTGGCCCTAGATCTTAAAACCACAACTGCATTATCCTTGTTAGCTGGCCCACTCTTACCTCTCCAATATGTACTATGGCGCAGAGGGAAATCACATTCTACAGCATTTTTTTTATGAGTCAGCTTAAACTCATCTAGTACCATCTGACAAAATTGAACTTGCCATTCAAAAGACCCTTGGTTGTTGTCCTGGTTCCATGACCCAGTGTTTATGTATTTGGATCTAGATACAAGTTATTTGTATCTAGAATTGATGTAAATTGAGTTACTACCACAGTACATTTGGTCTCAAATACCACTTGCTAGTCAAGCACATAGCTGATGCAGAAAGCCCTCCTCCTCACCAAAGGTAGACTGTGCTGGATAGCTTTCAAAGGAGAAGTCAGAGCAATTTTACAAATGACAAACTTTCAACAGGGGCACACTTCAACTTGCAGGCTTATCAACATTGTGGAGAATGAGGAGCTTCTCAAATAGCGTCCAATGACTACACTGTTAGCCTTTGCAGTAATTTCCATAGCTTAGTACTGCAAAATCAACAGTAAAAAAAAAACTCTAAAGGATGTTTGCAGTTTAGTACTGTAATTTACATGTCATTGTGGGAAAATTCCATGAGATTACATTATTTTTACCGTCTCTCACCGTACTCATGGAAACAGCTGTAAAATACAGCAAATGTAACAATTGGTGATGTTACTGAGATTATACTATTACACCATCTGGATTTCTGTTGTTTTCTACTGTAGATCTAAGAGTAATTACTGAAATCCTCATTCAGAGTGTATTACCATAAAATGCAATTCATTGTGAGAGTAGTATGACATATAACCTACAATATGCAGCATCATTTTTACTCAAGGAGTAAGTTACAGCTACACCAAAATGGAATTTCTTGAATTGAAACTTATATATTAATTAATTTATTTGTTTATTCAAACAATGTGAACCGCAATTACAGTCCAATTTGTATCAAACAACCAGTCTCACCCATACAAAAAAGAATATTCAAGTATATTATAAGTATACTTTAAAAACTAGAAAACAAGCAATTATACTTTTAGTTTACTTGGTATGTACTTTTAAGCATACTTTAAGTAGTTAGAAGTATACAGAAAAGTATAAGTACATTTAGTCTATACTTGTAGTATAGTAGTGCTTGTTGTATACTATGTAGTATGTAGTTTATTTGAAGTATACCTGAAGTATACTATGAAGTACAAAAAAATACCAAGCATGCATTGCAGTGGTTTAACTGTGAAATTTAAACAACTATGAAACAAATTATTGATGTTTTAAAACAAGAATTTCTTGTGGAATGTCTTTTACCTTTTGAACAGAGTAAGTGGGGTAAATCATTTAAAAAAATTAAATTGTTCAAACTGTGAGTGAAAAGGGGAAAATAGTTAATAAACCTCAACTCTCAAATAATTTTCTCACCTGTTTTCAGTATAATTCTGGTACTTGAACTATGAGTGTAGTTCTCTGCAAAGGAAGCTTTCTGATAGTGGGAACTGTTATCCGGCTGTATGGGGAATGAAGGGATTTGTTACATGTGAAAAATAAGTTTCAACTGCATTTTAATTACTATGTTTCAAATATAAACTAAAAAGTAAATTAATAATATACTTGTAAGGTTATTATTGTGTTAGAGTAGAGTATATTTTAAGTATGCTCTTATAGACTGGAAAGGACATTATGCTAGTACATTTATAGTGAACAAAATGTAAATCTAAAAGTTAATTTCAAGTATACTTTTATATACTAAAACGGGGGCCAATACAGTCCCAGGAAGCATTAGTATACTTACTAGGTAACGTAAACTTAGGAAATATACTTGAAGTATACTTCATGATATGAAGTTAAAGTATTCTTATTTTTTGTATGGACAGCAACAAAGACTGATTTTCCTCCTATATGTTACACTTAGAGTAATTTTTTTAAATTTACTTCATTTAGCAGGGTGTTGCTTTTTTCTCTTCTTATTCTTTCTTATACATTTGTTTTGTATAAGGTGGTACTTTTTAAGACACTTCTGCCAAACTACATTGAACTAACCAAAAGTCTCAGAATCTGCCCTGATGGTCATTTTACACAAGTCACATCCATGAAACCTACACCACTAACCAGCAACAGTCCTACAACTTCACTCTCAAAATCAATCAAAATTAATTAATTAATCCCAATTCTGGGACAATCAGAATTATATTTTTAGCGGTGCATTTTGCATTAAATGCACACTCCTAAAGAAATAATTCCTTTGTAGCACCACTTTGTCTTGGTTCAGAAGAGATGTCCGGGATATACACGATAATGTAACACGGGTGTTTGTTCATGTTTAGCACATTGGGTTGTGTTTTGAAAGCAACTGTTACGTTTTCAAAGTGTTTCTATGCGACAGGTGTGCATAGCACTTGTTACACATCTCAATGGGAGAGCGATAGCCGACACCACACCTTCACCTGACATACAATGTGACGTATGATGCACACATAGGGTATTCACTTTCAAAACAACAATGGCCGATAGAAAATACTGATCGAGGCGGTTAATGCTACTTTCGCTGGTTGCCAACCACTATTTCCAATTTCGTTGTACTCTGTACAATGACAATAAAGGCTATTCTATTCTATTCTATTCTATTCTATTCTACAAGTATCACATGTGGAGTTCCCCAAGGTTCCATCTTGGGACCCCCTCTGTTTAACATTTACATGCTCCCACTGGCACAGATTATAAAGAACAACAAATAAACTATCACAGCTATGCAGATGACACACAAGTATATATCACAATGTTACCAGGAGACCGAGGCCCTGTACAAGCTCTTGGTAAATGCATTGAGGAAATTAATGACTGGTTGTGCCACAATTTTCTCCAGCTAAACAAAAACAAAACTGAGGTAATAGTCTTTGGTGCCAAAGAAAAACGATTACAGGTCACCAGAGAACTTCAGTCTACACTAAAAACCACAAACCAGGCGAGAAATTTGGGTGTAGTGATGGATGCAGACCTAAACTTAGAAAAACACATTAACAAAATCAGCTTACTATCACCTTAAGAATATATCAAGAATAAAAGATCTGATGTCTCAACAGGACCTGGAAAAACTAGTCCATGCATTCATCTTTACTAGGCTTGATTACTGTAACAGCATCTTTACAGGTCTACCTAAAAAATCAGTCAGACAACTACAGCTCATTCAGAACTCTGCTGCTCGAGTCCTCACTAAGACCAAAAAAGTGGACCACATCAGTCCAGCTCTGAGGTCTTTACACTGGCTGCCTGTGCGTCAGAGGATAGACTTTAAAGTTCTGATGCTGGTCTATAAAGCTCTGAATGGTTTAGGACCAAAATACATCAGTGACCTCCTGACCTAGTATGAACCTTCCAGATCCCTCAGGTCATCTGGATCCGGTCTTTTATCAGTTTCCAGAGTCAGAACCAGACACGGAGAAGCTGCATTCAGCTTTATATCTGGAACAAACTCTGAGAAAGCCTCAGATCAGCTGAAGACTCACCTATTCTCAGCTGCATTTAAATAAAGCACCAAATCCGCACTTAAGCTTAAATTTCAAAACGTACATTTTAACTATTGATTTTATCTACTGTTCTGATTTTATCTGTTTTGATTGTTGATTTTATATACTGTTTTGTTTGTTTGTTTGTTTGTTTTAATCAATTTTAAATCATGCTTTTTATTTATTTTTTTTATTTATTTATTTTTATTTGTTTCTAATGTCTCTGTAAAGCACTTTGAATCACCTTGTTGTTGAATTGTGCTATACAAATAAACTTGCCTTGCCTTGCCTTGCATAGGGTCTAAATAGTCAGATTTGATGCACTTTCATCTGCAGTGTGAACGTAGCCTAAGTCAGGCCAAACCCATTTAAGTGCCGAGCTCAAATATCTTTTCATTTTTGTGCACTGCATACTTGTCTTTACTGTGCTTTTTGTCAGCATGTCAGCACACATTTTGTGTTTATTGAAGTCTTTTGTGAATAAATTTGATCATGTAAAAACTGGGAATTGTTCCCTATTGACAATACTGTTTTGTTTTTTTGTTTTTGCATTGCATATGTCATTTTGGAAAGGTAATTAGTCTTTGAAGTTTTTGCAACTATGTGTTTTTGTAAATTTTATGGCTTCCATGCATGGAGATTTATATTGTTCAGTTTGCATTTGAAAAGCCACAAACATGTAGCTAACTATAGGTTTTCTTGTGGAACTGAGAACTGTCCTGCTACGAACATTTCGTGCCTTTTGTTCACATATGCATAGGAATCACAGAACAAGAAGGGAGACCACTGAGGAGGATTTCTATAAGTTCACTGGTGACCTCAGCTTTCAAGTTCCTGGATGTGGGTATGCTGCACCAAACTTCACAACTCTTTGTGCCCATCTCAGATTTCACATCAAAGACAGGAAAAACTATTATGTCCATTTGAAGGTTGCTCTAAATACTTCAGTGTGAGAACATCATTTTCCAGCCATATTTCTCGAAAACATAAGCAGACAGTTCAGCAGTCAAAGCAACAAGAAATTGGTGAAATTACCATAATACAAGGACAGGACACAGTTAATCTATTAGAAGACAGGGATTCACAGCACAATACTACTGATGAAGATTATTTCTATATCGACTGGCTTTGTTTTATTTAAAAATGCAGGATAAAATGCTCTTGCCATCCAGCACTATACAGTGCATCATAGAGGGATTTCAGGATCTTCACAGCTGTGCAATGTACGGTGTTCTTGCAAAACTGTCTGACAAACTGTCTGCATTTAATATTCCACAAGCAGAAGTGGATAAAATTATTCAAGAACTTTCACAGAATGATCTCTTAACACTGTACAATAAAGGTGTGTTGAGATCTGACAAAACAAGGAAGACATTTTTCAAAGTTATGTGGAACCCACTCAAATTTTTTTAGGATCTGACAGTACATGCAAACAACATTATTTTCAGTATGTGCCAATTAAAGAAACACTGAAGTCTCTCTTGAGACAACCCACAATACAGGAACAGTACAAACAGTCAAAACTGCGCTGATCACCAGACATGGTTTTAGAGGATGTCTCCGACGGTCAAAATATCAAGGATAATGCACTTTTACAGCACTATCCATCATCTCTTTCACTCATTCTATACCAAGATGCATTTGAGGTGGTTAATCCATTAGGGTCTGGCAAAAAGAAACATAAAATACTGGCAGTGTACATGACTCTAGGTGAGATCTTACCGCAAATCACAATAACAGTCGCCTCAAGGTGCCTTACACTGTACAGTTGATCCCACAATAATAGATAAAGAGGAAAAACCCAACAATCATATGACTCCCTATGAGCAAGCACTTTGGCGACAGTGGGAAGGAAAAACTCCCTTTTAACAGGAAGAAACCTCCGGCAGAACCAG
>NW_005188133.1:5461-10762 GCF_000239375.1 Pundamilia nyererei | reverse complement strand
GAAGCAAAATCAATCAAGCTAACCGGTGTGACACAGGTATCATTGAAGTTGTACCATCTGTCATCATCCTGAGATTTGATTGTTACGGTGTAATGTCCAGATCTCAAGTCACCAAAGTGCTCGACAAATGCATAAAGCTCATAGGTCTGGTTCTGATAATGGGTTAAAAAAAGAGATATATTAGTATCAGGAATCAGAAAATAAAAAGTAATGACAACATAATGAAATATTCAGTATACCTCTGGTATTTGTAGGGTGCCAGGAACTGTGACTGCTCGTTTTATTTTCACATGTTCTTGGTATCGATAGTCAAACTTAAATCTCTTCAACAGCAGCGTCAAAACTTCTGGATAATGTGTCATTTCCAGTCTCTAATTAGTGGACACATACCATAATTTAAATTTTAACGACGACTGCTATAAACATTTAAGAAGAAGTTAACTTTTTTAACATCATGAAATCTACATGCTATTTTCTTTAAACAGTTGTATAATGTCAAACATAAATATTTGTGCTCTTTCTTTAAGGACCTCCAGATTAGATTAAATATTGTAACCATTAAAACATCCTGTCCTAACTCCACTGTGTAAACTTCAACAACAAGAGAACACCTAGGCCACTGGCATTGTCAAGCAATCCCAGCATTGATATTATAACACCTTTAAACCTGAGACCTTCACGTTTATGTGCATAAATCACAAAGGTATTTCTTATTAACTTACTATTTTAGCACCAGCTTTGGCATCACATATTTCACAATAGAGCTGGTTGTCTCCATCAATACATACTTCTTGGAAAAAGTCTTTAATTTCTTTCTCCTGGGAAAATAAAGAACACATTCATATTACTTGAACCAAGTCTCTCCCTTCAACAGTACACACCTGTAGTGAACACAATACATGGGATATTTCTTATATTGCAACATACTGCAACTCAACATGCAGTACATGTTGTTCTATTTTAACAACATCATTTGACAAAATGTTTGTTAATTGAAATGTGCTCTCCATGCTACACATTTAAATCTGTTACACATTTATGTTGCGCATCTAATAGAACAGTGGCTTCCTTACCACATTGTATTCATTATTGTCTGACTCCAGTGCAAGAGGCAGACTCCAGAATGGATCACTGGTGTTTGTATCTGTCTTACACTCACTGCATGTGTTCTTGTGTGTCAGCTCTCCTTGAAATATCTAAATGTTCAAAAATAGAGACACTTAACTTCACACACATACAAACACAAACACACACAAACACACACACATATAAATATATAGATTCACAGTGTTACCCGTGAAGCCTTGACACTGGTGTCATTTAAAATCTTCTCAAAGTATTCAGCAGCATCACGTTGTTCATACACTGGGGTTGTGAGGAGAAAAATCAAATATATACTTATTTACTGTTGTAGGGCTGGGATTTTAAAACTTGGTTTAATTAATTCTTAATATGCAAGTAGCAGAAAAAGGAGTGCATAAACATTCTTATAGCAAACTATGTTCACACTAACCTGATATTAAGGTGTTTTGCTCATAAATTTAAAATTCAAAAGCCATTATTAACACTCGCTCACAGACACTGTACCTTGGATCTTCAGCTTCTGTGTAATCCGAGAAGTCGTTGCTGTTTTTTTCTTTAAGGTTTCAAACAGGTGTTTAAGAAGTGGATCAGAGTCTCTATAAGAAATAAACACATTGGTCGTGAATCATTTACATTCAACCAAATAAATTCTCTTCATTAATTTCTGTACCAGACCTTGTCACCGCTTCTCTGAAATCTTTGGTCATGAACAGCACCTGCAGCACACTGTTCAAGTAACACGTTGCTCCTTGATTTACTAATCCATGGGGTTTTTTGGCTGTTGGAAAGAAATAATAAGTATCACACTAGTTTTATTATTATGAATCAATGAATCAGATGTAAACTGTGCGTCGTACCATGAGAATTAATGTCAGTCATTTTGATTTCCTCAGTTCGCCAAAAATGTTGTTCCACTGCATATAACCTACTTTAAAATGTAAATGATGTTTAGGAACCTTTATAATCTGGTTTTATGTAATAAAGGCAAAGCAGAAGAAACAAAACACCTTAAAAACACTTAAAAATACCTTTAGTTTGTAGCCACGCTTGAAGGGCGATATCTGTGGCTTGTCTCCTCGCTACTCACTTTCTGTTTCGCTGGATGCCACACCTACAGCTTCATATGTGGCCACAGGAAATTGTTGCTGTATACACAATATCAGTTTTCCCTTCTCCTCCTTGCCCTTATTATCTACATATTTAACAAGGACTCTTGTACTAGCCTTTTTGAACCTGTAACCATCGCATTCTTTTCCTCTTGATATTTCCTGCATATCTTTATTTCTTAACACTTCATAAAAGTATTTTATTGACGCTTTGTAATATGCTTATAATTGTTTGTTACGTCTGTCTCTTACGAAAATTATTATCTCACCAGTAGGCCTGTAGACTGTCTATGTCCAGCATAAAGAACAGACATTTACTGGAAATATTTTTTGCTCCTTTTTAAACCAATAGGGGCTAAAAACTAGATTTTTTTTAAACAATTGTAAAGTGTAACTACCTGAGCGATATTTAATACAATATAAAATGATTCACGCCATACTTTGAAATGTTATCCTTTTGTATTTCATCCTTTATTTGCAAACATAAAATATATACTTGGTCTACTTGACACTTGGTATGCTTTGTCCTTTTAGGCTTTATTAGAGATCTTATATCAGTTTACGATTTACAGAGATAGAGAACCAGAGGGAAACAGATTTTTATTTCTGTGACAATTTATTCTTCAGTTTTCTTTTTTTCTTCAACAAATCAACATTGTAATAAAAGTCAGTGATAATCAAAACCTAAGGACTGCGTCATTAGTTTTCGTTTGTTATGACATCAATATTGAATCCTTTATTTATGAATTTATTTTGAGTTTAGGATCACATTTTCAACACAGACCTTTATAAAAGAAACATTATGAGAGCAGTCCGACAGCTAGACAAGAAGATAATAAGCCTAAAATACATTTAATTTAATTGATCTTTTAATTGATCAGTAAAAAAAAAAACACTTGGAGATGCTGATTGTGGTCTCTGTCGCCCTCTATCAAGCTGGTAGACCTCCATTAAGCCTCACTACCAGCTGGATAACAGACAAGTGCTGGATTCCATATTTATACAGAAGTTCATTTTCGTCATCCAGCCGCTGGTTTGCGAAGATCATCTGCAGATCATCTGTACTCAAGCAGCCATTTGAGAATGAAAAGGAGAAACAAAATATGCATTTTAGAAAAAAGATGAACTAAAAGATGAAATAAAAAATTACGCACGTCAGATAAGTGTTCAGCTCAGCTAAAATGTATATATAGGTTGACCCTGTTGTTGTGTTTGTTATGAAATGTGCAAATGCAGCTAGTCTCGTTGTTTTTCTTTAGCCTACCTGCGGTCCCGGGAAACCTCTCCACAACTTTTTTTTTCAGATCTAGGACGGTCATTTTCTTCATCATCTCCTCGGAGTCACAGAGGTCAATCACCTTAAGCTCACGATCAATCCCAAACACTTTGACCTGGTATATTTTGCCCATGATTTTATGTTTGTTTTTTTTCCGCAAGAGGCAACACTGAGTCTCATCCAATTCACTCTCTGAATGAGAGATGAAGCGGTTCTTTCTTGACTGGTATTGAATCCGACGTCATGGGGGAGGCAGTCGCAGTTGTCACAGTACTTGTTTTTGTAAAAATAAGTATTGTGACGTCTTGAAAATACTCAATTTTAAAACTTACAGGAGACGTTCGATAATTTAAAAATATGTAGCATCTAAATGTTACTGTTGTATGGGTTGCTTAATTCATTTAACCAAACAAACACACGGGCATGAACGGACACGAATACACACGGAAAACAAAACTATCAGTATGCACACTTTCGATTCCCAAGAAACGATATGAGGAACTTAGATACATGGGGGGGGGGGGGTGGCGCTGGGTTTTCTTCCCCTTTCCTTAAGCACCCTTCCATGCATGCATAATCTTTAAAAGAGATAATGTTGGTGTTTCAGTCATGTAATAACTTTTAAGCTTAACTATACAAGACTTGTTAGACTAACTTACACACCTCTGGTGTTTGAAGACTAATAATGGTCACGAAAAATACTAAAGGCAGGAAGGTTTCCTTTAGATCTAAATATATTATTCACACCTCCAGATTTATATCATAGTTCATATATGACTTGTATGTTACTGTTTTCTTAAATATTTTAACTGTATTTCAATAATAGCCCATTTAGTTCAGTGGTGCACAACTCTTTCCTAGTTTGTACTTGGATCCTTGATTGTCCTTACTTGGAAAGTGCACAAGAGTTCAGGTTTCTGAGGGCAATACTACACAGCTCACATGGACGTTATGGATTGGCCTTGGGGTGCCATCACTGTGCCCCCTCAGCTGAATTTTATGGCATTCCTAAACTATATTTTAGCTAATTCATACAAATATTTGGTAATGACAAACGCAAACACTTTAATAGTCCATAAGTTATGACAGTGCGAGCTGTTCAATTCACAGTTGTTTAATGCTTCTGCAGCAGAGGTGAATCTAGGTTTAGAGTTTTAGAGGGGTTCAGCCCCCAGTCATAATGCCATGCATACAGTGCCTTACAATTACTCATAGTTAAATATACAACTTTTAAATGTAGTACGCTCTTTTCACATTTGTAAGCCTAATTTCAGTAGAATGATTACCCACAAAAGCAACTTAAATAGTTGGATGACCTATTGCAGTGTCTCAGAATAATTCTTAATGAATAATCACAGATTTCAATATAATACACCTGTTTTAAGGTGGACAGTTATGAATCCAAGGACTTTGGTCAATTCTAGTCAATCATGTTGACCAGAATTTCTTCTCCTCACAACTTGCGAGGAGAAAGTTGAACTGTACTGCAATGACTCTGGGTTTATGACTCAGTGTTTTGTGTTTTTTTGTACTTACACTGGGGTTGTGAGAAGAAAAATCAAATATATACTTATTTACTGTTGTAGGGCTGGAATTTTAAAACTTGGTTTAATTAATTCTTAATATGCAAGTAGCAGAAAAAGGAATGCATAAACATTCTTACACCAGACTATGTTCACACTAACCTGATGTTAATTTAAAATTCAAAAGCCAATATTAACACTTGCTCACAGACACTGTACCTTGGATCTTCAGCTTCTGTGTAATCCGAGACGTCGATGCTGTTTTTTTCTTTAAGGTTTCAAACAGGTGTTTATAAATATATATATATACATA
>NW_005188133.1:0-3108 GCF_000239375.1 Pundamilia nyererei | reverse complement strand
GTGGGGGAACTTGCACAATCGGTGGCTGACTAAATACTTTTTTGCCCCACTGTATAGGGCCGGTGATATAAGGTAATTATTTTGTAGATTTATACATGAGTAAATGTCACGTTTTTGGCTACAAGAGGAATGTTTAAAGGAAGGAGGAATGTGTCTGTAAATGAATAGAAAAGAATGGTGTGAAATTCTGCTCAAGAAACAGACAAGGAAGAGCAGACGGAATGCAACTCATGCGTCCTGTCTCAACCTTTCTGTATAAAACGGGCCAGTTGGAAACTGTTGGCTTGACACTAGTCCGTTTAAAACCTGTAATAACAGCAATCTGTTACTGTAATGGTCACTGTGCTTCAGCAAAATTCTCCACCTGTTAACATTCATTTTGCTCACAATAAATCAATTTATAAAGTAAAACATACAGAGAAAAGACTTCTGTGTTTATTGTACCTTGATTTTCAAAAGCAATTACTTATTACTTAGTTACTTTTAAAAGACATGATGCACCACCTGAATACTTACTAAACCAACAGACCTTTCAGCCCAATTCTATTTTTTCTGCATAATCCATCATATAAAATTGAACCAAATGAAAAAGTCTCTTTTTAAAATTTGTTTTATTAGTTTTAATCTTTTCATTTTATGGACATTGCATCAAGCAACAATTATAGCACATGCAATAGGTTTAACATTTAAACCTATTTTCTAACCAATCGTAGCAATCCATTTCGTACACACTTTAAATCATCCTCTGCCGAGCAACCACTTAAAAATGAAGAAATTTTGCTAAATTTTATCTCGTAACACTGGTATGATCTTTCACCATGATTCTGGAGTTTTTGTTATAGTAAACCTGCATAACTCCTGTTGTTTTTTAGATATTCACAATGGAACTGTCAGTGGGAAAAAATAAAAAAGTAAAAAATTACTATGTCATCAAAATTGTTAAGAAATATATTGCTTGTATTTAATGAATGTATTTTTCTAGCTTTTCACTGTTCTGCCATAAAGTTTATGTTGAAAAGACCTCCTCCACATGTCCTCTCCTTGCTGTGGCAATTGAGAGCGTATTCGGATTGCAATGCAGCTGCAGGCAAGTTGATGGACTGAATTGGACTAATGCTGGCTAGTGTGCGTTCATAGAACCAGTAAGTCAAATTGGGAGCATATTCTTTGCTTCTGTTGCAGTTAATTTACCCATGTAGACACCTTGTTACTACTGCCAGCGTGCGAGTTGCTATGTTGTAAAACTAAAGTTGGTAGTAGCCTGATTGCACAGGCTATATTTCTATTTCTAAGTTCATTTCTGTCATTGTGAAGAGCTAATGTTCACAATTGTGTTACCCGTTGGTCCTTTGAGCTGGATTCTGATCCAGTAATGAATGATGTCAAGCATGGGAAAACAGTGTGCCAGGAGACAACCTGCTCTCCCTGCCCACCTTGAAGAATATGACCTAAGTGACTATCTCCCCAAGAGTAAGATCATCACTTCCCAGATCAGCTCATCCTCCCCCTCCACATCTGACATATGAGGAAGAGATTTATAGTACAACACTTAATAGAAACACTGTATGTAAGTATGATTCATAAAGAACAATCAACAACACTTGCTGTAATAAGGTTAAAAATTAGCTCAACTTTTATTTTCAAATGCAAAAAAGTATATAAGCCAAGATACTGGACACTGTTCTGCTGAACAAGTAAATTCCCACCATTGTAGCTTGTGTTATTTAATTATATGTTTACAAATTATCAATTTTAAATTGTATATGTGTTAGGCAGTTTAAACTTTTAAAAACTTTACAATGAAACAAAGTCTCTGAGACTTATATATTCTGAAAACTAAGTTTAGGCTTTGTATTGCAAGATACGTTACTGATATAATCAATATAAACTGTATTGTTCAGCCACAAGGGCAGTCTCTACCTCAAACAACACACTTGTTTTGCATTCAGCGGCAGAATCCTGATATATGTAATATTTTATAGATGGTTTGTTTCCAATCGTGGCATTACTGCCCAAAGGACTATCATGGATTTAGGTGATCCAAATGTAAGTGAAGAAGAAAGGGTTTAGCATTTCTCCTGGCACAAGGAAATGACCATATTCTTTAGAACACCAACTTATTTGCTTTTTTTAAAACATTTTTTTCTTCATTTGCTATAGAGCAGACCTCAAGACAATCTAGCTGCTGTGGTGTAATTGCATTGTACAGTAGATGTTAATGCAGCCGGTCAGTGTAGTTAAGCTGATGGCAGCTAGAGGGCGAGACCGGGGTGTTTTTGTATAGAATATTATGTTATGTGGTGGCAGAGCAAGAACAAGAAAAATAAAGTGTGGTTATGAATCGTACAGTGGACCGTATAATTGAATAACACGACATGGTGTCAGAAGTCCTGTACTGATCCATATAGCCTCGACTGAATGAACCTGTGTCTCGCGGAAAAACGAGGGGAGAATATGGCGGATGAGACTGCACAGAGAGCACCGGCGGAGCCGAGCGTGACATTCAGCATCCAGCCACCGGAATCCTTAGACTTTTCAAAACCGCAGGAGTGGTCCAAATGGATACGGAGGTTCGAGAGATTCCGTCTCGCCAGTAATTTGAACGTCAGCTCGGAGGAAAACCAAGTCAACACGTTGATTTACTGCATGGGAGACGAGGCGGACGATGTGCTTCGCGGTCTGAGTTTAACAGCGGAGCAAAGGACAACGTACGAGGCGGTACGTGATGGTTTCCAGGCTTTTTTCATTGTGAAGAAAAATGTGATCTATGAGCGTGCCAAATTCAATATGTGCTGACAGGGAGAAAATGAGACAGTGGATGCTTTTGTGACAGCACTGTATGCGCTAGCAGAACATTGCAACTATGGAGTTTTACATGATGAGCTGATACGTGATAGGCTCGTTGTCGGTCTCACGGACAAACGGCTGTCAGAACGCATGCAGCTTGACCCAGATTGACTTTGCAGAGGGCTATCAACATGGCGAGGCAAAGTGAAGAGGTAAAGTGACAACAATCCTCCTTGCGAGGTGACTCTAGAGCTGAGGCTAGCGATGCTAAGTCAGTAGATAGAGTGCATAAAATCAGTCGTAAGCCTGTTAGAACCAAAC
>NW_005188132.1:81283-82282 GCF_000239375.1 Pundamilia nyererei | reverse complement strand
TCTGTGGTGTAGAGGGTGAAGAGGAAGGGGGAGAGGACAGTCCCCTGTGGTGCCCCTGTGTTGCTGATCACCTTGTCAGACACACACTGTGGGAGACGTACTTGTTGTGGTCTTCCTGTCAGGTAATCAACAATCCAGGACACCAGAGAAGCATCCACCTGCATCGCTGCTAACTTATCACCAAATCATTAAGTGATGATATCACTTATCATCAAATACTGTTCGCAGAAAGTCATCGCCTTATTTGTCTGGTTAGAAGAGAACAGAGCATGCTGGAGTTTTCTGCCCCATCTCAGCAGGAGCAGATAAACAGGGAGCCAAGGTCATAGCTTAAGTGCCGTGTGAGAGAAAGAATGTGAATGTTTAGGCTTTTATGATTGGGTGGGGGCCACTAGAGGCTATAAGAGTTTAATCAATGCTCCACCATTTTGAGATCTGATGCTGTCTGCGTACAGTGTCCATCTGCGAGGGAAAATTCACTGTGGCGGTCCGCCATTTTTTGTCTTCGCTTTGTTTACGTTTGGTGCTGATCTTAGTACAATATACCTTTCACCTTTGAACAATATAATATCACGTTATTACAATATACTCATTATCACGGTCGTACAATATAAATATTATATTGTACAAACATTAAAAGTATATTGTTAGAACAATAAAATCTTCACGTTATAACGTGACACAGCTCTATTTTTCTTTTGCCTGGGTTGCAGCTCTACACTTCCGTACTCGGATGAGCTTGCCTCATCCTACGAGTTGTGCCTCCATCTCTTGTGTCCAGATCACAAGCTGCACTGCCGTGCTGCTCCACCTTTTCTCTTTCATTCCTGTGTTTGTGCTTGCACAGTGTGAGAGGCTGCGTTGAAGGGCGACAGGATTTCAAACAGGTTTGGATTATCATGCGATTGATGATTGGGAGCTGGTCGTGAGGTGTTAACTGCTTTTCGTTACCCCATGTATACTACACCGATCCCCAAAACAGTTGCGCGACTGAAAAAT
>NW_005188132.1:80199-81172 GCF_000239375.1 Pundamilia nyererei | reverse complement strand
TTGGGGTGAACCAATTGGATGAAAAGCTTCAGTGCTTCATGAGGCTTCATCTGCCCATCACTACCTATAACCATAACCTACCTAACAACACAAACAGGAGAAAACAGGGTGTCAAACCAAAAGGCAGCTCTCCCCTACAAGCAGTCTGAACATGAAAACAACAATGCACACAAACTACAAAGGCATGCAAGCCTGCACAAGTATGGCAACCAAAATGGCCATAGGGCACAGAAGCACAGCTCCACAGGTTTTAAATAGTGCTCTGCTGATTACCAATTAGCCGGACTCTGCGCAACATCCAATCAGGACAGAGGAGGTGGAGCCTGGACAAAACAAAGGGTTAATAGGGAGAAGAGACATCCTCCTGGGAGATGTAACACACACGTTAAAGTTTGTTTGGCTCAACACCACCGAACAGAGGCAACAATATAACATACAGTAGCTAACATTAACAGTGCAGTGAACCCTGCTTGTGCGGTGATATGACTGACTTTAATTATCCATAAAATCATCACATTCTCTGTAAGATTACGGTCAACTTTTAACGGTGTATATTTTAAAGTCAAGGCTTTAAAACCAAGTTAAAGATGAAAGTACAAACATCACTAATGTCACCTAACTTTGCAGACATATGGTCAACAGCAGTGATGGCCCACTTGAACCTGAGGCTCCGGTGTGTGTGTCAGAAAAAAAACAACACACTGTTTCAGAAGCACTGTGTCGAGGCTTGATTTGTCTGGCCACAGTCACATGATCAGTGACGTCCGAAGCTTCATTTAGAAAGTAACTGATTCAGTGATTTATAAGGAAGTCAATTGTGGGATTTATGGAGTGTTTTGATGGTGAGAGACAGCAAACAGCTGATTACTCTATAGACATGGAGCCAGCAAGGAAGAGAGGAGGTTTTGTTGTGTGGGAGTATTTTGATTTCGGTACATCGGGCGGGTTTGCCAGCTTTCTGTTCTTGTTGTTT
>NW_005188132.1:78489-80179 GCF_000239375.1 Pundamilia nyererei | reverse complement strand
ACTGAGTGAAAAAATGGCACATTTTTGCTAAATATGCAGAAATAAATGCACACCGATACAATTTATGATAAATTGAGCTGCCTTGTATGAACATATGTTGAAGATGCCTCGTTCTAAAGTTTTCTCTGGGGCTGCTGTGCCATTTGGAGCAAAAATGAATATATAGTTTACTGCATATATTCCTTTTAGTTTGTTTCTTTTGTGTTCCTTTTTCATATTTTTGTTTGCATGTACTATAAAATTGGAAAAAGTACAAAATAAAAAGCTAAAATAAAGTTTACAGCATGTCTTGTCACTGGAAATTATTTGCACTGTTTATAAACTGTTGGGAAATCAGTTTTACCTCGGTTCTTTTTATTCCTCGAGCATCCAGAGATG
Source organism: Pundamilia nyererei (assembly GCF_000239375.1). NCBI lineage: Eukaryota > Metazoa > Chordata > Actinopteri > Cichliformes > Cichlidae > Pundamilia > Pundamilia nyererei. The sequence continues at coordinate 79,801 of NW_005188132.1, read as the reverse complement.
GCACCGGACTCAGTAGTCATTTTCACAAAATCTTTATTCATCTTCATTTACTCATCTTCATTTATCTTTACTCTTCTTCATTTATCCTCATTTAAGCATGCACTTCTAGAAGGGAAGACGAGGCCGGTGCTCCTCTGCAAAAATCTTCACCCCTTTGTTAGTTACAGCCAGCTTTATAGAAGTGACCCCATTATAAAACCCCCCCTACGGTGTGCTGCAAACTCTGTGTCTGTGTCTATGTGCACGAGCACATGAATGTCTACATGTGCACATTCCCTCATGTCTATGTGAGTGCTCGTAAGTAAGTGTGCGTGTGGATGTGTGTGCGTGACTGTTAAAACACTGTGGGTGTAGGTAACTCCCTAGAGGTCATAAAACCCCTCTCACTTCCAGACCACAGATATCCAGTTACAAATGTTGACACCCCCACCCTAAAACATCCTCTGGGGAATTTCCACTCAGTGGGGGAGAAGCCTTCTACAATCTACTTCTAAGTTCACAACACAACGAAACCTTTATTACTTTAAGGGCAGTGTCTCTACAATAGTTCTACATTCTATGATAACACATTTCTAAACTCTAAATCAGCTAAATATTCTACAATATCTATATTATTTACTGTAGGTATTTGTGAAAAAAGCTTTATGTTGTGAAAAACTGAAATCTGGGAATTAGAATTGTGCCTTATTTTGTTGATCTTTTTACATATATTCCTTTTGAAAATGGTAAAATGTGTATATTTATTTATTTTTGTTTGTCTGATAGCATTTATTTAAAAAATAAATCGGACATTTCAAACAGTTACTCGCTGCTACTTTTTTACTCTTACTTGAGTAACTTTTTTGACAACTACTTTTTACTTTTACTTCAGTAATAATATTTTAAAGTAATGCTACTCTTACTTGAGTACACTTTTTGGATACTCGACCCACCTCTGATGTAGTGGGATCAATGCGCATTAGTAATAAAGCTTTGATGGAAAATATTTCAGCCTCATCTGACCCTTCTTCTCCAGCTGGGATATCAAAACAACAAATAAGTCCGTATCATAATCTCTGGTGTTTTCGTGATTGTTGGTTTGTTTTTATTTTGGATTATTTTGCGGGTCGGTTATTAGACGCTGCACCAGCCAGCCAAAGAATCTCCCGCCATCTCCTCCCTGTGCCGCAAGCAGAAGGCACACCTTGCAAAAGGAGGGCGTGTCACTACCCGATCCGTACCGGAAACTCGATCGGTACCCCGCATGCGCAAATCTTACGTCACTTCCTCTCTTTGCCAATATTACAACATTCAATATACACTCAACAAAAAT
>NW_005188132.1:76946-78186 GCF_000239375.1 Pundamilia nyererei | reverse complement strand
AAAAAATGTTCATTAAAGCAACCAAGAATGGGATAAGTTTGATGTGAATCTTTGGTAATGCATAGGGGAAGCTCTGTGCCAATTTTATCATACTGTACCTCCCTCCATCCAACCACACACTTCTTTGGGTTTGCCATCAGCCCTGCCTGCCTCACGGACTCCGTGACCAACCACTGCACATGATCCACCGAGGTATCACTATGAATGACAACATCATCCAGGTAGGAATTAACATATGCAGTGTGAGGACGCAGCTATTGCTCCAGCACGTGCTGAAAAATGCCCGCGGTTCCAAAGAAGCCAAACAGAAGAGTGACGAATGGTACAAACCATACAGAGCAGAGCAGCTCGTTTTTGTCTTTGGACTCTGCAGACAAGGGAATCTGCCAGTAGGCGTTGGTTAAATCCAACATGATAAAAAATAAGCAGTGCTTAACCAGTCCAGGTCAACCTGGGGCATGGGATAAGCATCAAACCATGAGACCTTGTTCACTTTGTGATAATCATCACAGAACCGTATAAAACCCTGCGCTCACTTCTTAATTACCTGGAAGCACCTTAAAGACAACCGGCCCCTCTCAACAGCTGCGACAAATCATCTGGAGGAAAGGTAAGCATAGGAGACCAAACACTGAGGAACAAATCCTCATTTCATCCTATGATAACAGCATTTTCACCATTTCAGCCAATTCCTTTTGCACAATTTGTCTTTTGTGCTCAGGCAACATCTAGGGCCATGAACGCACTTTCACGCCAGGCTGCGTTTCAAAGTGGTGCTCCATGAGAGTCATGCAGCCGGGCAGGGGGTAGTACACATCTGCAAACCTCTGTTGCAATGCAGGAACATTTGCCTTGTGTGAGATCTTCATTACAATGCATCTTAAACACACTCTGTGAAAACTTCATGCCCACATCAGCAATTTTGATACAAAGTCTGTTTGATAAAAAAGTCATTCCTATAACTTTAATAGTACAACTACTAAACACTACTGTGTCCTAAGGGAACAAAGATTAAAATGTAACAGGGATAACATTTTAGAGAATTAAAATCCCTAAAAGGAAAAAACAAACTTGATTACATATCTATACATGCAGGTTCCTAAATGTAACATTCAGGATTATTCACTGCAGGTCCAGCAATCAGAGATGTCTCAGATCCAAGTGTGACATCAGCTGACACTCTTTACAGGAGATTCCATCTGAACTCTGTGGAGCCTGATCTCAAGGTTTTTAAGTCTGA
>NW_005188132.1:46631-48029 GCF_000239375.1 Pundamilia nyererei | reverse complement strand
GGGTCACATCAAAGATGGTAGAGGAGAGAGCAAAGATGGTAGAGGGGAGAGCAGGAGTCCAGGTCAGCCTCGGCTTTCCTTTAATTAAGGGTCTAACATGGCATAAAATAATATTATAATCCCACAGTACACATCAGCTTTTAGATGTCCCCCACTACTGATGGAAATCTCAGTCTAAGAAGGCTAACCTGCCACTTTTCATATCCTCCCTGGTGAATTTGATGTGTTGGTCCACTGAGTTAATGGGATCTGTGAATTGTGGTACGCCCTGGTTTCATCTGCCTCTGTAATGACATCTCTCACCTTCTCAACAAAATCCAGGGTGTTCTGGATGTGGTGTTCAGAGCTGCCCACCAGTGGGTTGAGGATCAAAGCCAGAAACTTGGAGACAGAGTTGATCGTGCAGACAATCGGTCTTAAAGGTGCACCCTGTTTATGTATTTTCGGTAAACCACACAGATTTGGTGTAGACTCCCCTGGGTATAGCCTTTGGTATGAGGTCCAGTCAATAGCCTTGTCTTGTTCTAACTGTTTCAGACAGTTTATCACCTTCTTCCTGTAGCCACTTCCTGGGTCTCGTTTCAGGGGCTCATAAGTATTTTCATCACTCAGTAGTGACAAAATTTTCTCATGATAGTCTTTCTGGTTTAGCAATACTGTGCACCTACCATTGTCTGCCGGAAGGATGATAATGTTATTGTCATCACTAAGTGATGTGAGTCCCTTCCTCTCTTCCATGGTGATGTTGGATGCTGGGGGCCTTGCATTGCTGAGACAGGCCGAAACTTTCGTCCGTAGTTGCTCTGCTTCCACTTTGTCTTGGTGTGACAGCAAAACCCTTTAGCAACTACATTTTTCTCTGTTTGGGTGAGCTGTCTGTCAGACAAATTACTCACCCACTTTTCCACAACCTTGGTGTCGCGTCCTTCTCTCTTCTGGCTGCTGAGGACACTCTCCACATTTTACGGTAGTTTCCGATGTACAACAAGTTCTCAGTAAAGTCAAACACCATCTAAAAGCATTGTCAGTCTCCGTCGGATCCGCTCCTCTTGAGATTTTAGCACGTCGATAGTAAAAAATTTTTGCCTCACTCTTTCATTAACCCTTTAATGCCGGTCGGAGCGGGCATGCTCTGTTTTGCGTAACTATTTTTAAATCCCGGTAGAACTGCAACCATGTAAGGTAGCGCAATCATTTTGTTTGCATATGAAACTGGAGGAGTTGTACTTACATCTTATGCCATCAGCTTGTCCAAGGTCACAGTTTCCTTCCACATATAGCTTTGCAAAAAAATTGCATAAAACCACTTGCAGCAACAAAAACAAAATATTCCAGAAACACGCTTTGCCGATCCGATCAGCTGTTCGTAACACTTCCTACGTTGGAATAGATCATCAG
>NW_005188132.1:44807-46355 GCF_000239375.1 Pundamilia nyererei | reverse complement strand
TTGCATTATAATATTTATTTTCGTTTTTCCTGCAGTATATAAAAATTGGTGTATTTCAAAAATAAAACTATGAAGACACTCAAAATAAATTTCCTGTGGTGGGAAACTATTTTATGCAACTTTTTTGTATTTACAGTTTTGAGGGATAAACCTCTTAAATTTCTTTTTTGCAATTTCTGAAATTACTATGCACTTAATGCATATATATTACTAAAATTTGGGCTATAATGGTTGTATTGATGTATAGCAACTTGGAATGCTCCAAAAATTGGCACTACAGCATGTAAAAATGTAATATAAGATCTGGCGGACTTGGTTCTGTGGTAAGTCTTAAAGGGTAACTGATGTTGTGCCTTCTGGAGGACTTCTGTTGCCCGTAAGCCTTTAACTGAAGAGCTCATTTGCAGACTTTTAAGAGTAATCCTGTTTTGTTGGCATCTGAGGCTGAATCTCAGGTGGTTCCTGTAGTCCGCCATCTTATGTGCTGTTTCCTCATACTGGCATACAAGCTTTAGGCATTCGTTGCCAAAGTGGGTTAAAACGTCTTGATGCATTCTCAATCATCCAGGAAAGTAAATCTCCAAAAGTTGATTCTGTTCATCTGGACGTACCGTTTTGTGGGAGAAACGTTTTGTCACTCATCCAAGTGACTTCTTCAGTCTCAGCTGACTGCAGGTTTCCCCAATCTTATAACAGTACACTGCATAATGACTGAAACCAGCCCACTGAAGGAACAATGGGCTGGGATGTCAGTTACTTAATCTTAATTATGCAAATTGTCATTACCATCTACTTTGTAGAATGGGATAGGATCCTCTCAAGATTTATATGGGTGGGTAAAAAGCCAAGAGTTAAGTTCAAAACACTTCAGCTTCCCAAGGATAAAGGAGGATTAGGCCTCCCTTGCCTACAGGACTACTACAGGGCAACACAAATAAGAAATCTGGTGGGCTGGTGTAAACCTGGATACTGTTCAAAATGGAAGGAAGTAGAATTGTCCTTGGGAGGTAATTTCCCTGCCGGGGCACTGATAGGAGATCCTTCAGAGTTACAACTCCTGGGATACCCGGGCAACCCTTAGATAGTAAGTTCAATAAAGATATGGGAAAGAGTACTTAAAAAGTATCAATTAATCCAGAGGGCTGGATTCCTTAAATAGTTTGCATATGACCCAGAATTTTTGCCTAGTAAGATCGACTCGACATTCAAAACATGGGCAAATAAAGGTCTCACCACATACAGTAACTTGTTGAAAAATGGAAAAGTGATGAGTTTCCAGGACCTTAAGAAAAAGTTTGGGTTGCAAAATCAAGATTTTTTTTAGATACTTGCAACGGAGTATTTTCCTGAATAAAAAGCTAAAAAATCCTCAGTTATCAACTGGGAATGAAGAAATTATATACAGGGAGTGCAGAATTATTAGGCAACTTAACAAAAAACAAATATATACTAATTTCAATTATTTATTTTTACCAGTGAAACCAATATAACATCTCCACATTCACAAATATACATTTCTGACATTCAAAAACAAAACAAAAACAAATC
>NW_005188132.1:36285-43376 GCF_000239375.1 Pundamilia nyererei | reverse complement strand
GTTATTTTATTACCCCAGCTCAAAAATCCAATTATCCTCAGAATACAACATGCTGGAGGAGTTGTGGACATGCAACAGCAAATCATTTCCACATTTTTTGGGAATGTCCCCGTGTGGTTCCATTTTTGAAGGAAATACACAAGGTCATGGAAACAATCTTCCAAAAGAAAATACAATTTCGTTTTGCATTATTGTACCTAGGCAACCTAAAGACTCTTGATCTATGCAAACCGGATAAATATTTGTTCAGTGTGCTGTCGGTAGCTTCCAAAAAGGCCATAACTCGCCTTTGTCTTAAAGAGGATACTCCTACTATAGATGAATGGATTGATGTGATATATACTATTTTTGGAAAAATAACCTTTAGGCTAAAGTGGCAGGCGGACTCATTTGAAGAATATTGGTTGAAATGGTTGAAATATGTACAAAATGGGAGGCCCGATTTTGTATAATGTCATTGTATTTCTTGGTTTATTTGTTTTTGTGTTTTGTTTGGTTTGGTCTGTTTGTCTCTTTTGATGTTGATTTGCTTTTCTTTGCTTTTCCCCCCACGGTGAATAGTTTGAATTTGTTGTACATGTTGTATAAATAAGAAAACTAATAAAACATAAATAAAAAAAGGAAACGGGAGGAAGTTTTAGGAGTGAGGGCTGTGTTTTGAGATGTGAGAGATTTAGCGACATTTAGCGCAAATCTTGTGTAGTTAGTGTGTAGTGTAGTCAATAGTTTTGTTGTGTGTGTCAGAACAACGAGGCAACTGCTGAATGTTACAGGAGTAATACATCCCCTGTTGTCAGTGCTCCAGGTATCAGGCTTTTGATGTCCTCCTTTATCTCATAGTGGACAGAAATGATTTCTTTTGGAGTGGCACAAATAATTTGTGTGGCATCAGATTTGATGCAGAACACCTGATTGTTCTCTAAATAGTTTGTTTAAAAAATGTATTGGCTGCATTTTTAGGTAAACAGCTGCAAAAACATTGTTCTTTGCAAAACTCGGTAACTTTATATAACTATATAATTAATTATACAGGTCAGAGCTTTATTTTAAAAAAAAAAGAAAAAAAGCTGTCCTTTTAAAATTGGAGTTAAAGTTATTTTTACTTCCAATAGCATTAACATATTACACAAGTCATGAATAAGATTATTTTTTCATTTTCATTGTAAGTGGGCTAAAGCAGATAATTAAAAGTAGTCTAACATAATTGTAAATGCTGTAATATGATTATTTTAATAAACCATGTAACTTGGATGGATTCGAAACTGGTGTGAACACGTCTGCTGTTGCTCACAGTGGTCCAAGGTATTCCTCAGGGAGTTTGTGCGTTCGCTCAACACATGAAAAATTACAGGGAACATTGATCATCACAGTACTGTATAAAACCATGCGCTCACTTCTTAATTACCTGGAAGCACCTTAAAGACAACCGGCCCCTCTCAACAGCTGGGACCAATCAGCTGGCAAATAGATAGGCATAGGAGACCAAACACTGAGGAACAAACCCTCATTTCCTCCTAAGGCAACAGCATTTTCTCCATTTCAGCCAATTCCTTTTGCACAATTTACCTCTTGTGCTCAGGCAACATGTAGGGCCATAAACATACTTTCACGCCAGGCCGCGTTTCAAAGTGGTGCTCCATGAGAGTCCTGCAGACAGGGAGGAGGGAGAATACATCTGCAAACCACTGTTGCAATGCAGGAACATCTGATTTATTGGAATGTGTGAGATGTTAACCACAATAACTCTTAAACACACTGTCTGAAAACTTCATGCCCACAGCATGTTTTTGAGAAAAATCAAAAAAATAAAATAATCAAAAGCCCAGTCTCCTCCTGTGATAAACCTCCACATGTAAAGCACTGATAGTTAATTTAACTGAAAACAGTTAAATTACTTTGAATCTGAAATCATGGGTCACACTACTTGTTGTGAGACCATTTCTTCATTTTTCACAACAAATTGTTTAATAAGATAAACTTTACACAGAGTTCATCAAATATAAGTAACGCTTTAACATTATCAGGATTTCATAATACAAACTTCAAATCAACAAGAAAACAGCTGCAAAACAAGATGTGGACTTCAAGGACACAGTAAATACTCAAAAGTTAAAGGAGGAGCCAAAAATAGAGGTTTAATAGAATTTGAATGAACTAAAAGTAGTCACCTGTGATCTTTAAAACGGTCCAGATTGTGCTGCTGTTTTGTTTCAACATTTCTGTGCTGCCACTGTGAATAAGAATGTGTTCTTTGCCTAATTAAAGAAAGGTTACACTGACTCACACCTCCATCTTCTGGCACAAACTGGTATTACATGGAAGTACAGGCCAAAACCAGTTTAGCTTACGTCTCTTGTTTCTGAACATAAAGTCATAGCAGGGGTTGTTTCAAAGCAGGTTGACAGATTTAGTTCATTTTGGAAGTTTTGAGAGAGACTGCTGTGAAATTATTTGCAGTTTTGGGAGAAAAGGATTTAAGAGAAGGGATTATCACAGCAACAACTTAAATATGAATGAAGGATTTAAATTTAACCGAGGTTAAATGAATGAAGAAAAAATTTGGAAAGACTAAGAAAGTTTAAAAAAAAAGAAATTGATATCCATATCCATATCTGTAATTTTGATACAATATTAGTTTTGTATAAAAAAAGAAAGAAGAAGACATTCCTATAACTTTAATAATACAGTAACAAGTACAACTACTAAACACTACTGTGTCCTATGGGAACAAAGATTAAAATGTGACAGGGATAACATTTTAGAGAATTAAAACCCCTCAAAGGACAAAGCATAAACTTGATATACAGGGTGGGCCATTTATATGGATACACCATAATAACATGGGAATGGTTGGTGATATTAAAGTCCTGTTTGTGGCACATTAGTATATGTGAGGGAGCAAACTCCTCAAGATGGGTGGTGACCATGGTGGCCATTTAGAAGTTGGCCATCTTGGATACAACTTTTGTTTTTTCAATAGGAAGAGGGCCAGGTGACACATCAAACTTATTGGTAATGTCACAAGTCTCTTTCGACTCCCTTGTCCATGTTACAACATGGACAAGGGAGTCGGAAGAGACTCTGCAGGGATGCTTTGAGTCAACTGACTGGGATGTTCTTTGTGATTCCAATCAGGACAATATTGACAATCTGACAGGCTGTGTAACAGATTATATCAACTTCTGTGTGGACACTGTGGTCCCCAAAAAAACCATTCTGTGCTTCCCCAACAATAAACCCTGGGTTACCAAAGACATCAAAGCAACCTTAAACAAGAAAAAAGAGCTTTCAGAAATGGTGACAGAGATCAGCTGAAACTGGTGCAGAAGGAGCTGAAAGCCAAGATTGCAGAGGGTAAAGAGTCCTACAGACGGAGGCTGGAAAACAAACTGCAGGAAAACAACACCAGGGAGGTGTGGAATGGAATGCGGACTATCACGGACCTGAGACAAAAGAGAGGTGTTGGGATGGATGGGGACGTCAAAAGTGTTAACAACCTTAATCTGCACTTCAATAGGTTTGACTGCCCTGCGTCTCCTGTCTGAACACCCAGCTATTCCCATCTTGTCCTTTCGCCTCCCCCCTCTCCTGCCCCCTCAGACTGTCTCACCCTGTCCCTCTCAGCAGATGACATCAAAAGAGAATTGGGCAGACTCCACGCCAGCAAAGCTGCTGGCCCTGATGGTGTCAGTCCCAGGGCCCTCAGGTGCTGTGCTTCCCAGCTGTCTGGAGTTCTACAACGGATCTTCAACATGAGTCTGGAAATGCACATAGTCCCATCACTCTGGAAGACATCCTGCCTGGTTCCTGTCCCTAAAAAGATCAACCCGTCCACCCTCGGTGACTACAGGCCAGTGGCTCTGACCTCACATGTCATGAAGACGCTGGAGAGACTCATCCTGAAACATCTGCGTCTGCTGGTGGAGCCTTGGCCGGACCCCCTGCAGTTTGCTTATCAACCTCGTATGGCTTGGAGGATGCCATCATCTACCTGCTGGACCAGGCTTATTCTCACCTGGACATTGTTGGGAGCACTGTGAGGGTCATGTTCTTTGAATTCTCCAGTGCTTTTAACACAATCAGACCATCACTGCTGGGGAATAAGCTCACAGAAATGCAGGTGGATGCCCCAGTGGTTGGTTGGATTACCGACTATTTAACAAGTCGACCACAGCATGTCCGACTGAAGAGCTCCCGCTAAGATAACATCTTGAGCAGCACGGGGGCGCCGCAGGGGACAGTCCTATCCCCCTTCCTCTTCACTCTCTACACATCTGACTTCAGGTACAAGTCTCAGTCATGTCATCTGCAGAAATTCTCAGATGACTCTACCATTGTGGGCTCTGGGATGGACAGGAGGAGGAGTACAGGAGTGTGGTCGACAGCTTTGTCGAGTGGTGTGAGCTACTGAGGCGACTTAGATCCTTCAATGTTGGTAGGAATATGCTGACCATGTTCTATCACTTGGTGTTGGAGAGCGTCGTGTTCTTTGCAGCTGTGTGCTGGGGAAGTGGGGTGAAGACAGCTGATGCCAAAAGGCTGAACAAACTGATTAGAAAGGCTAGTTCTGTCCTGGGTGTCAGACTTGAGAACCTGGAGGTGGTGTCTGAAAGGAGAATGCTAAAAAAGCTTGTCTCTATCATGGACAACCCCTCCCACCCCATGCACGCCCCCATGATGGACCATCAGAGCAAACACAGCAAAAGACTCATTGCCCCGAAATGCAGAGATCGCCACAGTAAATCCTTTGTGCCGGTGGCAATAAGACTGTATAACTCTTCCTCACTCTGTAGATAATTTACCTGAGACGATTACCAATGTTATTCTGTTCCCTTTCAGACCGTGTAATATTACCCAACAGTACCTTATTGAATATTTGTTTCATCCCCCCATCATACGCTGCTACTCCCTTTATTCTATTGCACAATACTTTGTCACTTTCTAGAATCGCCTGCACTGATAGTTAAGTTATTTATTCACCAGGATATAGTTATATATATTACTTCGTTAGTTATCTGATACTATGTCTTGCACTATCCTACGGTATATTACTGTACATTACTATTCTTATTGTATATATTGTATATCTTATATCTTATTCATCTGTTCCTCTGTCTCTCCTGCTGCTTTGAGCATGTACATGACAAAAGAATTTCCCTCGGGATAAATAAAGTTCTTCTTATTCTTATCTATACATGCAGCTTCCTAAATGTAACATTCAGGATTATTCACTGCAGGTCCAGAAATCAGAGCTACCTCATCAGATCCAAGAGTGACATCAGCTGACACTCTTTACAGGAGATTCCATCTAAACTCTGTAGAGCCTGATCAAGGTTTTTAAGTCCAACCCTGAAACCAGAAGAGGATCTTTCTCTCTCTTCAGATTCATTGTGATCCAGTGATTTCAGTCCTGCATGATCAGGCTGATGTTTGCACAGAGCAGATAATGAAGTGAATGCACATTGGTAACAGTGAAACAGTTTATGTACAGCTTGGGGTCACAGCTGAAGTTCACTTCCATGTGTGTACATTCATGTTTGTTACGATGACCTGATTGTGAGAAGCTTTTGTCACAGTGTCTGCAGTTGTATGGTGTCTCTTCTTTGTGGATTCACTTATTGCTTTTTCTTTAAGCTTACGTGCAGTGGTGAAGGATAACCCTCACCGGTCACAGATGTACTTTTTGACCCCGCTGTGGAAGAGTTCATGCATTTTTAATGTACTTGGTGTGTGGAAGCCTCTCCCACATTCTTTGCAGTAGTTCATTTTGTCTCCAGTGTGTCTACGTTGATGTGGTTTAAAGTCCCGTTGATGATTGGAGGTTTTTCCACAAAGGCCACAGAGAAACTCTTTCCCACCACCACAGTGACGACAGGGTTGAGAACTGGATCCATCTTTATCACTCTGCTTCTATGCAAAGACAGTATAAGTCAACTCTGCCAATATCCAATTACATTTCACTGTTTACATTATAACACTCAGCTTACTGGGTGAAAATGCCTCTTCATTTTTCCAAACAGTTAATTCAGTATAATTCCATAAGTTTACTGATCAGACTTGTTCCAAACACTCGGGTTACAATTACAAGATAAAAGTAAATACATATCTCACAGTAACTGCACTTGTAGAGTTAATTTCTGGTGTGGATCTGTTGGTGTTTTTTCAGGTGATGTGGAGCTTTAAAAGTCTTCTCACACAGGTCACATTTGTAAGGTCTCTCCTCAGTGTGGCTAAACATGTGTTGTTGTAACTGTGCATCTGTTGTAAATGGTTTCCCACACTGATCACAGCAGCAAACATCATTTCCAGTGTGAATCCGTAGGTGAATATTTCGGTACTTTTTTTCACTGAACCTTTTGCCACAAAAGTCGCAGCTGTAGGCCTTAATTCCAGAGTGGGTAACTAGATGCCTCTGTAAGTCGCTATTTTGAGCAAAAGCCTTACCACACAACTCACAGCTGTGTGCTTTAACTCCACTGTGGATGATATGGTGTGATTTTAGGCCTTGACGATGGGTAAAAGACTTTCCACACAAGTTGCAGCTGAATGCTTTAACTCCACTGTGGATGAGTTGGTGTGTTTTTAAGCTATCAGCCAGGGCAAAAGACTTTCCACACAAGTCACACCTGTGAGGTTTAACTCCACTGTGGATGAGTTGGTGTGTTTTTAAGTTTTGGGCTTGATTAAAAGACTTTCCACACAAGTGACAGTAGTGTGCTTTAACTCCACTGTGGATGAGTTGGTGTGTTTTTAAGTTTTGAGCCAGAGTAAAAGACTTTCCACACAAGTCACAAATGTACGGTCTAACTCCACTGTGGATGAGTCTGTGTGTCTTTAAGCATCCAGCCCGGGTAAAAGACTTTCCACACCACTCACAGCTGTAAGGTTTAACTCCACTGTGGATGAGTTGGTGTATTTTTAAACCTCCAGCCTGAGTAAAAGACTTTCCACACAAGTCACAGCTGTAAGGTTTAACTTCACTGTGGATGACTTTGTGTTTTTTTAGACCTCCAGCCAGAGTAAAAGACTTTCCACACAAGTCACAGCTATATGCTTTAACTCCACTGTGGATGAGTCGGTGTGTTTTTAAG
>NW_005188132.1:34201-35295 GCF_000239375.1 Pundamilia nyererei | reverse complement strand
ATATGGAGGAGCCCTGGATGGAAAAGATAATGCTGCTGTTAACGGGTTTTTAAAAACCAACCAGCTGTGCACACTGTTTCAATAACAGTGTAACTGTGATATTTTTCTCACCTTTTGTGTTGAAGTCATTGTTTCCTCTGTAGTGGCTGAGCTGAGTCCAAATGGCTGAAATTGTCCTTCCGCTGCTCCACCATACTCTTCTGCTCCTGTTACTCAGCTGGGACACAAAAAGTATATACACACATCCCTGACAAAAAGAAACAGAGCAAATAAACATTACTACGCTCCTCATTGACAACAATACCTATGAAGCTTCAAGGTGAAACCTCAGATAGAAAGTAATCAGTTGCCTACAACAATCTAAAAGGGAAAAAGCCACTGACTGCCCTACATATCACTGCCTAAGAGTCACGGAAATGGCTTATGTATAAAGAAGGTTAATAGTTGGTTCGAGCAGTTAAAATGTTCTTGCTTGTACATTTCTTTGGACAATATTATGTACAGTAGGTGCATTCTATCTTATGTAGGAGACATGTTTATCGTGACACAAAGAACATCTTTTTGTTGCACTGCTATTATCGCAAGGTTTGGGCGTGATCATATAGGCTGTGAGGCCCACGTTTAATAATCACGCTTAGTTCAGTGAGCTATCCTACAGAAGCCTGGTTTGTCTCTACTAACTGGTATTTTCTTGCAATTGTATTGCAACATTGTGAAAATTTGTAATGTATGGTGTTCTAATTATTTTATGTTTTAATTTAGAATACACAAGACTGTAAAGTAATTCTTCTAGGACAGTGGTTCTTAACCTTTTTGGAGGTACTGAACCACACCAGTTTCATATACGCAATACGATTTTTTTCGAATTCAAGACATACATATATTTTTTTACTGGGCCGTGTATGTCACAGCGGAGGTTCTGCCGAACCCCTGAGACCGACTCACCGACCCCCTAGGGTTTGATCGAACACAGGTTAAGAACCACTGTTCTAGGACCTCCGAAGTGACAGGTGGCCATAGGTGATTTTTTTTTTGTTAACCCTTTAAGACCTACCAAAGACCCAAGTCCGCCAGAGCTTATATTATATTTTTAC
>NW_005188132.1:31851-33388 GCF_000239375.1 Pundamilia nyererei | reverse complement strand
TACAAGTGTTACTTTTAACAGACTGAAGCACTTAAAGCCTTTGTATTCTATGTTTGTAGCTTTCATGACATTCAATAAATGCAGCAAAGCGCCCATCTTGAAGAACCCGTGCCTGTGTTGGCATTTCTGAGCTACAGTGAAAACTCGCCCTAGCCAGTGCTGTTGAGAAGCTCATTAAGAAGACGGCAGCTGCAGAGAGTGACGGTGAAGTGGAGCGACACAAGAGGGCGCCATTGCATAAGCCTACTGTTCACAAGCAGCCAAGCACAGTAGAAGCAACGTTATAGAGTTTGACAGACGACGTGACTTTCGAGCATTGCATGCCGGGTACTAGTGGCAAAACAATCCAAGCAATGCATCAAATGCAAGCATTTGCAGCACCGCAAAACGTTCATTCTCCGGTTCCAATACCTTCTTGCTTTGTCTTTGCCCTCCAAAAAGGTATGTACAAAACGAAGGAGAACAATGCCGGTCCATACAAAGACAGACTTGATGAAAAGTTAAAGAAAAGATACAAGGAAAAAAATCAAACGAGTGAAAGGGTTAGACCCTTACGAGCACACAGAGTGGACAAAAGACGTTAACGTGCTGCCCAACTTTCACCACGCTCAGATTTATAATTATACGGTTCTTAGAGTGAGTGTATACACTCATGAACGGATGGGTACAGGACCTTGAAATGCACCGTGTAGAACGAAAGACCATTGTACGAACAAAGGTAAGTTTACCAGTCTCACAAATCGTCTTCATAAATACACATTTGTTAACCGTTTATTAATAGGACCTTTGAGCTCAACGGTAATTAATTAGTAATAATTTCTGGTACGCATTACAGAAATGTAGTAGTGACAATAATATCGTATGCTGTAATCATACTTGGAAATTAGTGATACAAAAGAAAATGTTTTATGCTGTTTATCCTGTGAATAAAAGTATATGTTTTTGTCAATGCACCATGGTAATAACAGAAGTGAAACGCAATATTGTGTCAGGACAATTCACTATTTATGCACAATAAACAAAGGAGCATAGCGCCACAATTTCTGTTCAGCGCCAGACTTGCTTGTAACCTATATCACCAAATTATGTTATGAAAAATGACATATTAACTACTACAAAACACTGACCTTTGTGGGAATGCTTGGAGCAGACAAACATGTGAGCTGGAGTGTTGCTCCAGAGTGTTGCTCCGGCTCTTTGTTACTTTGGAAACATGGCTTGAACAATTTCTCTTCAACGACGTAATCCGATAAAAACCGATCTCTTTACCCGTCGGCTTCCCGTGGCTGTCATGCGACCGGCTATTGCAGTTAATAATACAACAGCTTCTTTAATATCACCAACCATTCCCATGTTATTGCAGTGTATCCATATAAATGGCCCACACTGTAGTTGTATAGAGATTGAACATGTGACGTCATTAAGGGGTAAAACCGCAAAAGATACTGGGAACTCGTGGCAAACGGTACTAGCGCACGCAGGCTTTCAATTGAAATCAGTTAGTCAGGCATAAAAAGAAACACAAAAAATGGCAAGA
>NW_005188132.1:3234-6922 GCF_000239375.1 Pundamilia nyererei | reverse complement strand
CAGACTGCTGCATCCTAGATGCATGAAGGAGCGTTTCCACAGGTCCTTCCTCCCTGCAGCTGTCAGACTGTACAATCTGAACTGCTCCCAACAAACATAGATGTTTACATCAATGCTGTAACGGCAATAAGTTAGTTAACCAATTCACACTACAACCTGGTTTGCCTCTTAGCTGTAATTATTTTTATTTAATTTAATAACTATAGAGTAGGCTACTCTCTGTTTATAGTAACCATTGTCCTTAATGTAAATATGTAAGAAAAATTGTGTATGTTTCTGTTCCGTGTCCTGTGTACTGTTTGTTTGTATATTTGTCTTTTTGGCTGCTGTTACAACCAAATTTCCCCTTGTGGGATAATTAAAGGACTATTCTATTCTATCTTAGCTAGCTGGGTAGCTAGAGGACCTTAATTACGGATTATCTTGTGAATGTGAAAAAAGTAACACCCATGCTTGTGTCAAAATTTGATTGATGACCCTAGCCTTGACCTTTTGACCCTACTGGAAGTACTCCGGAAGTGTCTAATCGATTCCATATGTGTGACTAATCGCATCCAGTGGGAATCGCGGAAACGCGAGGCAGCTGCTGAGTTTGGGCAGGCTGGGCTGATTATAGTTTATCATTTTAATGAATTATAGTTGATATAGAGGAGTCCGCGGGAAACAGCTTCATCACATCATCACTGGAGACGTTCTTACCATGGGAACATCGGACGTACAGCTCACCTGTGAGAAGCTGTGGTGGATTTTTTGTCGAGCTTGTCCAAGAAGTTTGTGCTTTGGTTTTGTGAAGTGCACTTGAGGCTGCAGCTGGAGTGCAACTTAACCCTGAAAAAAGACCGGGCTCCTCCACCAGCCTGTGAGGCTAGCTGCAAGGCCAGGCCGGGCTCCACCACCAGCCAGAGCAGCTAGCTGCCAGGCCAGGGCAGGCTCCACCACCACCAGCCAGAGAGGCTAGCTGCCAGGACACGCCAGGTTCCACCATCAATAGGTGAGGCCAGCTGTCAGAACATGTCAGCCATGAGCACCAGCCAGTGAGGATAATCGCCTAACCCTACCAAGCTCAACCACCAAACAAAGCTCAGAGGCAGGCTGGGCCACGCACCACCAACAGCCAGTGAGGCAAACTACCAGGACAGGCCCGGCTTAGGCAAGCCACAAGAGTGCTTCTCAACTAATAGGCCTTAACACCGAAAAGATGGAGCAAAGTCAACAAGGAGGAACTGGAGGACATAAAGAAATCCCCCATTGAAGCTTCTCGGATGAGAGGTGAAATGTCTTCAAGCAACTTAAAGAAGTCCAGACGCTTTTCTTTCCAAGCTATTTGGAGGACATAAAGAAATCCCTAAACTTTATGTCAGAAGAACAACATTTTAAAACAACAAAAACTGATACTTAATTTAATAGAGGACATTAAAGAACTAAGAAGGCAGACTGAGGAAAAAGACAAGAAGATTGCTATGCTGGAAGGAAGGGTGTCAGATCTGGAACAATATTCAAGAGTAAATGATGTGATACTGACTGGACTAGTTAATTAAAATGTGAAATAAATAAATAATCATAAATATTTATGTAATTAATTATTTCCAATTTTAATTTATTATTGCCATATTTAATTAATTATTTAATGGTGTATTTAACTAATTCATTATGGCAGTCCTGCCGTTCCATAATATTGTGGTGGGGCTTGTTTATTTGTTTTGTTTATTTATTTGTTTGTTTGTTTTGTCTTTGTTTTACTTTTCCTTTATATGTTGTTTGTTTAATTTAAGGTTAAAAGAAAATAAAATCAATGAGAGGTAAAATTTGAGGGGTAGTGACTAATAAGTGTATACTTCTGCCTACTCCTTTTCAAACAAAAGAATGGAACTATATTTGTAATGATTGTGAATGCACATGTTTGAAATAAAAATGAATTGAACTGAATTGAACTGAAAAAAGGAGGGGTTGTTCCTGGGGGGATGATTCTGATCAGAGAGGGAGGGGTTCCTGGGGCATGGAGCATTCGGAGGGGTGACGCAGCAGATTTCTGTTGAGTCAGTCTGTCAAAAAGACAGAGCAGCAGTTAGTTTTTCCACAGACAAACTCATAGTTTGATTTCTGTTTAAATGTTTCAGTATTATGACAATGATCTTGATATCCTTTTTTTCGGTAAAGAGCTATTTCTTTTTTCAATAGAAATAGCTTTATTTCAATAGCTTTATTTTGCTTTCTTATATTAACCTTATTACAGACGCAATAAAATAAAACCTTTAAGATTATCCGACTAGTAACGGATTGCATTAATATAACGCTTTGTGGAGGCAAGCTACATCCTTGTATGTGTTAAAACAATAATATCCCTTAGTGAAAAGAGCACCGCGCACATATTCAGAACACTGTCCTACTTGAACAATTAAAACACCCTGATGAGGTATTTTGGTTTTGTGCAGACACTCCTTCCCAGACCAAAGTAAAGAGTTTTTCTTCATTTTTGAGCTACTTTTACAACAGGGTTTCTCAATAGAAAGAAAAACAGAAACCCTAAAAGAAAATGACATCAAGATGTCAGACGACCGTCGGTTCATCCCAGTCAATTACCTCCGAGTGCTCAGGATGCTTCAACTTCCTCCATAGGATACCATAAGCACATAAGAAAAAATCCCCAGAAAAATTATTATTTTTCAAGACACACAGAGAGAGAGAGAATCAATCAAACTTTTCTACAACACGTTATACCACTCCGGGTCAGGAGGGGCGATATAGCACAGACCACTCAGACGACTACGCCAGATGGAAGCATAACCGGAAGCGTCCCGAGGACTGTCCCTTTGATCCTGCTCCATGATAAGCCGTTAAATGTTTCCTCAAAATTGCTGTAATGTAACAACAAAGTTAGTTTTTTAAGAACAGACAGGGTTACAGTCCCAAAACATTCCTTACACATTCCCACAGTCACCTAATTAGCATCTGTGAGACAAATAAGCTTCAGGGACTGACTTTTTTTTTTAGAACCGACCTTAAGAGGCCTTTGACACATGGATGCTGGCTTAATTTTTTCCCAAAGAGAAATTTGACCCCAATGAAAAAAAACAACCCTCGATACTGTGGTAACCACTTACCTCAACTTTGATGGATTTTTTTCACAGCTATTTATTTTGAAAAAAAGTGAACATGTTACAAGAACACAATGCACATTGCAGAGTACATGAATGGGATGTAGGAATTCCTCCTCTCTGTACTTACACTCCTCCCTAACAATTGCCAAGTCATCATTTCTATATTGTGTGTCCCACTCTTCAAGTTTCATTGGAGTATATTCAAGTGCACAAGATGTAAAAACAATGTATTAGTTTTTTAAGTCATTCACCAAGTCCCTGTCAAGATGCCATTCGTTTAAGAGACTAATAATTTTTTGAATTTAAATTGTGCCAAATTCAACGCAGTAACATTAAAAATAAAAAAATATCAGAACCCATTTTTGTTGGACACAAGAACAACTCTTTTTCATTTGTGAATTTACTAATTTGTTTTTTAACTGCAGTTTTCACAAACTGCAGATGATGAAATCCTCTGTATTGTAGAAAATATCTTTAAACTATCGCTCTTCCTACTTACTCAGTTTCTGAGCTACTTCTTTACTATATGAATAAACAATTTGAACAAGAAAGGATTTAAAGACACATCTGAATTGAAGCAAAGGCAAAAA
>NW_005188132.1:0-1969 GCF_000239375.1 Pundamilia nyererei | reverse complement strand
TTATTTTATGGGTGAAATATCACAAATTACCGTAGTTCATTAATAGGGAACAGAAAAGGATCACATCAGCAATGGGAGACAGAAGTCTTGACACGTGTTTATAACTTAAAACACAAAAAAAACCCCAGTTACACCTGGTAAGATTTATGGTATAAAGCAGACTTTCACAGTCTGCATCTTTACAGGGGTTTTTCTGCTTTTGTTCACTCCTGGTGTGATTAACAAACAACAACCACAAACACAGAGCCCACTAACTATTAGCCGTTTTCTCCCCTAAACAGTCAGTTGACTGAGAGAAATGCAATCCATTATTCTGAACGCTGAAGGAGATGTGCTCCATAGTCAAACTTATATTTCCTTCTTGTTATATTTATTATCATCACAGTACCGTATAAAACCGTGCGCTCACTTCTTAATTACCTGGAAGCACCTTAAAGACAACCAGCCCCTCTCAACAGCTGGGACAAATCATCTGGCAAACAGATAAGCATAGGAGACCAAACACTGAGGAACAAATCCTCATTACATCCTATGATAACAGCATTTTCACCATTTCAGCCAATTCCTTTCGCACAATTTGTCTCTTCTGCTCTGGCAACTTGTAGGGCCATGAACGCACTTTCAAAGAGGCTGGGTTTCAAATTGGTGCTGCATTAGAGTCATGCAGACACGCAGGGGGGAGAACACATCTGCAAATGGCTCTTGCAATGCATGACCTTTTTGTCCTTGAAGATCATTTCAGAGTTTTTAATGAGCTGCAGGAACCGTGTTCACTGTGAGTGGAGAACAGCCAAGTCTCCTCCTCTGATAAAGCTCCACATGTACCACTGAAAACAGTTAAATTAGTTTGAATCTGAAATCATGGCTCAAACTACTTGTTGTGAGATCATTTCTTTATTTTTCACACCAAACTGTTTAATAAGACAAACTATACACAGAGTTCATCAAATATAAGTAACACTTTAATATTATCAGGATTTCATTATAAAAACTTCAAATCAACAGGAAAACAGCCACAGAACATGTGGATCAAAATGAATTCATTAAAAACAACACGTGGACTTCAAAAACACAGTAAATATACTAAAGTGAATGGAGGAGTCAAAAATAGAGCTTTAATAGAATTTGAATTAACTAAGAGTAGTCACCTGTGATCTTTAAAATGGTCCTGATGTGTGCTGCTGTTTTTAACTTTTAACAGTTCTTTGCTGCCACTGTGAATAAGGTGTTTTTTTCACTAATTAAACAAAGGTTACACAGCCTCACTGCTCCATCTTCTGGTACAAACTGGTATTACATGGAAATACAGCCCCAAACCAATTTAGCTTTTGTGGACATGAAGTCACAGCAGGTGTTGTTTCAAAGATGGTGGACAGATTTAGTTCATTTTAGAAGTTTTAATTGCAACTGCTGTGTAATTATTTGCAGTTTTTGGAGAAAAGGATTTAAGAGAAGATTTTACAACAGCAAAAGTTTAAATATGAATGAAGGATTGACATTTAACTGAGGTGAAACATAAAATGAATACATACAAAAAGAAGTTAATTTGGAAAAAATAAGAATGTTCAAATAAAAGAAATTGACATACATATCCATATCTGCAATTTTGATAGAGTATCAGTTTGGTAAACAAGACATACCTATAACTTTAATAATACAGTAAGTACAACTACAAAACACTACTGTGTCATAAGGGAACAAAGATTAAACTGTAATAGGGATAAAATTTTAGAGAATTAAAATCCCTCAAAGGAAAAACCATAAACTTGATATACATATCTATACATGCAGCTAGGGCTGGGCTATATCATACCATTCACGGTAATACTGGTGTAATGTTGGGCAACAATAAGAAAATGAAATATCGCGATAGAATATGGGTAAAACGCGCATGCGCAGTGTCTTTGTTTACATACACACATGGCGGCGACGCAGAATGAGAAGAGCGAAAGTGGATCGTTAACTGAAA
>NW_005188131.1:83689-85116 GCF_000239375.1 Pundamilia nyererei | reverse complement strand
TACATGAAAAGAGAAACAAATTAAGTTTGAGTGAAAATGTACATTTTTTGGATTCTCTGGTCAACTGACTCAGTGACTCAAAAGGTCCGATTCACTTTGGTGAGTGACTCATTAAAACCTGATTCAGTAAAAAAAAAAAAATTTACCATCACTACTGGATACAGATGACTTGCTGAGGATTCAAGTATGGGTTTGACTATCTATCTATTTATCGATATAGTTACAGTTAAAAGCTTATATACATGATCATGGGCATGAATGTATTGGTAATGTGGGTTTAAGGCTTTTAATCATAACAACTGGTCTTTTTTCAGGATGTATACAGCATACGGCTGCAAGGGCTTTAAAAACATTTATATGGCTGATTTTTTATCTATGAGTGTAATTTCTGGTCTAGAGCTGAGTTTCCCACAGTGAAGGAGTCCCACCAAAAGCAGCAGCAGAGCCACCATCACAATAGTGAAAACAACCCTTAAGAGGAGGAGGAGATCACGAAAGTTGTCAGAAAAGAGATTAGTATCTCTGTGAAGCCCTGCAAAGAGACCAGAAATTTGCATATTAAGAAGAAACATTTGCAATTTTTCTTTTTGCATCGTCTTTCACACCATGGTGTCTCTTCTAACATCATGATACCCTAAATTTAAAAAAATATTTCTATCCCATTGTAAGATTACTTAAAAAATATATAAATAAAACCTTGCCATGCAAAATGCACTTTTTAAAAGAATCTAGTTATGTTGGTTAAATAATGGTACATAATAATATTGAATGATAAAGCGTGCTTTTCAGAATTCATGAGCATTTATCTCCGAATGTAGGTTTTGCTAATCCTTTAATTTAAAATACAACCAGCCTACGTGTTATTTTGAGCAATGCTTGGATGGCTGGACAGAACAGTGACACAGTTGACAAAACTGACAATGCTCCCAGTATGACTAAAATGATATAGGTTTGTCAAGTTTAAATGTGATCAATAAAGTTTATTATATAAGTTTACTACAAAGTGAACAGATATAAGTATGAAATGTAAGGGTTTTATTTTGAAACATTTACACCTCACCTTGGACAGACAGCCAACTTTCTGATGATTCTCCAACTCGTGATATTCTGCACTTGTAGAATCCTTCGTGAGACTTGTAGACTGTGCTAATGGTCATGTTTCCCATAGAGTTGGTACCAATGAAGATGTCATCCTTATAGAAGGAAGTAGCAAGGCTGGCAAAAGCCATTTTGGTTTTGCAGAACAGAGTCACAGATTCGCCCTCCATCACAGGATGAGCAGGAGTCTCCAGGATTAAAGCAACAACTAGACAAGATAGGGCTTGTCAATATTTATATAATTTAACCTTCCAACATCCATAAGGTCACTGGCAACCCATCTAAACTGAATGCAATTTTCAGTTCATTCAGTTTTAAGATGCGCTAAT
>NW_005188131.1:79016-81280 GCF_000239375.1 Pundamilia nyererei | reverse complement strand
GCCCATCCCTCTTTTTAAGCTTTAATTTTAAATTTATACTCAAATCAGTAAAATGCTTTTCAAAAACATTGTACATTTTGACATTTTAAATTTTAAAGTGACGCTTTTCAGTTAACAAGCTTTTATTTCGACTCCATGTTTATTTCTCACCTCTGACAGCCAGCCAGCTTCCTGGTGATTCTCCACCTCCAGATATTCTGCACTTGTAAAGTCCCTCATGGGACTTGTAGACTTGGTGGATGGTCATGTTTCCTGTTGAGCTTGTCCCAATGAAAATGCCATCCTTATAGAAGAGAGCTGGAAGGCTGGCAGACAGTGTCTTGTTTCTACAATGCAGAGTTACAGCTTCACCCTCCAGCACATGAGCAGGGCCCTCCAGGATTACTGAAACAACTAGAAAACATTTTACCACATTTTTAAAGTGTAAATGTTTACTTAATCTCTTTATGAATTTGTTGGTGATCCATCAAACTTGAGGGTAATTATTATAAACACTGAAAAAATGATTTTGCAATGCCATTTATACTCAACAGTTTCTTTAATGTCCAAGTGGAAGGAAGCCTTGGGCTGGACCCAGGACACATTAAAGAGATTATACATCTCGGCTGCCTTGGGAGGTAGGGAGAGAGGGAAGTCTGGGCATATCTGCTCATACTGCAGGCCTCAAAACACTCATGAGTGGTCAAAAATACATGGGCAGAGTTGCATTTTTTATTTATTTTTTTGTATTTAACTTTAGGGTATTTCTATTTGTGTTGTGGCTATGCCACAAATTAATTGAATAACCTAAAAAAAAAAACCCACAATGTTCCACTGCTAAATGGTTAGATCTAACAGAGTTTCGTGTATAATTTAAAGGATACATGAACTTGAAAGCAAATACCTTCTCCATTTTGATTTTCCAAACTGCTGTTTATCACCACCAGGGAGGTCTCTGGTGATTCTCCAGCTCCAGAGATTATACACTTGTAGAGTCCTTCATCAGACTTGGAAACATTGTGAAGGACCATCTTCCCAGAATAGCCAGTTCCAATTTTCAGGTCATCTTTATAGAAATCAGCTATGTGGTTTAGAAGAGCTCCTTTCTTTTTACAACGCAGGCTGATAGTTTCACCCTCCATGACAGGGAAAGGTGGACTCTCCAGGATCACAGAACCAACTGAAACATTTAATAAATGTACAATAAAAGTTCAGTCCTGAATTCAGATTATACAACATTGCATTTAATGTGAATTATACATAAAATATTAAATAATGATATGCCATGTGGGGGGTTACAAAAATAGTTCATACATATGGTAAGAAACAAGGGGGAGATTCAAATTCATGTGACAAACTACTTAAAAAAACACACGCACAGGAAAAACATTCCCAGACATCACTGTGGCCATATTAACCCAACATGTATTAGACAAGAAAGTGGCAAAAGATAATTCATCATCACAAATATCTAATACTAGGGCTACTTGTTCAGTTATTATGTCTGCAGTGCAGGTTATTCAGTTTTGTAACTGTACAATCGAACAATATGCTGGGTTGGCTTCCAAATGGTCTAAAAATATTAATAATACTACTGTAATCAAAAGATACATTCCAAGGCTCTTGCCACAATACTACATGAAAACTACACAAACTTGCAAATTTAACAGCTACTATAGCTCCACATAGTGTAATAAACAAAGTTATATCTGTAACTGTTTAGTTAACCTAGGAAAAACTGCATTACCCTTAATGTTAGAATTAGTTTTTGTGGCCACGATAGAGTTGTTACTGTAATTGTTTTAAATTACTTGTATCAGAACCTGAGTCATACTTAACTCCAATTTCTTGGATAATGAATGTATTTAAGCACTTATAAGACATTTAACTGTATCAGAGATATTGAATGACAGACTTCCCAAAAGAGAATATCTTAGATATAATGGCATATGTATTATGTGATCATCTTCGTGTAATTAAGCTTTAAGGTCAACCAGACTTAAATTCTCACCTTCAGTCATAGGATGAGAAAGATGCTCCTGTGACACAGCTTCACCTGTATATAAAAGAAAATATTCTGTAACCATATAATTTAGTACCGTATTTTTCGGACCAAAAGGCGCACTGAATTATAAGGTGCACTGTCTGTGTTCATACATAAGGCACACCAGATTGTAAGGTGCATTATGCGAAACAAAACAGTCTAATGAGTCAAACTTTATTCAACTCATTCTTCTTGCTTCCTCCACTTCCATACAATTGATTCATGAATTCTCTCGCAGCTG
>NW_005188131.1:75666-77848 GCF_000239375.1 Pundamilia nyererei | reverse complement strand
AGCAACTCTGATCATTTTATTAAGGATGAAAGAATTTAGACCGTCTTTAACTTTCAGCATTGCGACAGTGTTTGTTTGACTTTGGGACCTGAATGAGACGGAGTATTGCACCCAGATTACTCTGCAAGGGTCCTGACTATGGTAGCCGTAATGCTCCGACAATCTATTTTTTGAGAGATTTTTGAGTGCCGTGTCCACATAAAATCCGTTCGAGGTCAGTGAGCACAACCAGAATTCATACATAAGGCACACCGGATTATTGGCGATTTTTGTGAAGATTTAAGGATTTTAAATGCACCTTAGAGTGCGGAAAATACGGTAAATAAATCAAACAGTGTAAACCTGTGGCAGCTCCTCAAAGTTGAGGCAACATAGTTACTGGAAACATTCCTGGTTGCCAAAATGTGCCCCTTAATCCTTAAATTCTCCTTGATAGAGTCAAAAATACCCTAAATTTAATCCTTGCATCCATCCTAAAGTTTGATTACTTTTGTTAAAGTGACATAAAAATAAACAACATTGAACATTTTTTTAAACTGCTGTATAAGTGCTGCAAATTTCTTGTTTGATCTTGTTAAAATTTGACACATATTTATTAAGATACATTTTAAATCCTAGAACAACTAATTAATCTATTCTTATGCACTTTTATATGTAACAAACTTGAGGCTTTTATTTTGAAATATGTTTATGTCTCACCTCTGACTGGCAGCCAGTTTTCAGGGGATTCTCCAACTCCAGATATCCTGCACTTGTAGAGCCCTTCGTGAGACTTGTAAACTCTGTTGATGGTCATGTACCCTGTAGAACTGGTCCCAATGAAGATGCCATCTTTATAGAAGACAGCTGGGAGAATGGCGGACATTCTTTTTCTGCAGCACAAAGTTACAGTCTCTCCCTCCATCACAGGATGTGTAGGACTCTCTAGCATAACAGGAACAGCTGGAATAGATCATTGACATCCACATGTTATCAAAAATACCTTCTGCCCCACTGAAAATCTGCATGATAATCACATCTTGATGGTTTCATTTAACAGATGAAAGATTACAGAAGCTTTGTCAAATGTATCAACCTAACTGTATATTTTGACATATAAGACAATAATTCGTATATTAATAAGAATCGAGATCAACAAGAGTTGAGGGTTTACCTTCAGTGGCAACATTAGAAGCTCCTAGAGTCAAAGCACTACCTGTATGTGACCGAAAATATGTTTGCACATATTAAAGTTAATCACAGAATTTTCAGCCTTTCAAAATCACTTTTTTTTTTTTTTTTTTTTTACCCCTACAGTACGTCAAAAATGTATCATGCATCCTGATTAGCACACAAATCCTGATGTGCATAGGTTGGTATCCAATTTGGAACCAAGAATATTTCCAGCAGTGTTACATTACGAATGGTATGCATACACCATAAACAAAATATACAATAAAACAAAATGGCGACATATCCTTTGTGCTGTGCTTACTTTTGATCGCTAGCCAGCTCTCTGGTGATTCTCCAACTCCATGTATTTTGCATTTGTAAAATCCTTTGTGAGACTTGGAAACATTTTGGACTGTCACCTCTCCTTCAAAGCTGGTGCCAATGAGTAAGTTGTCTTTGTAAAAATAAGCCGTAAAATTGGAGGAAGTCGTCTTGTTTCTACAGTACAGATTCACAACTTCTCCCTCCATCACCGGATGGACGGGACTCTCCAGTATCACAGAACCAGCTGAAAAATGTGTAGAACGTTTTTTTTCTTCTTCTGACTTTATAAAAGCTGGATTGTATAATTTTCACATTTCAGATTTTAACTTTGAGAAAACATACTTGCCACAGTGATATTGATGGTGTTGCTTCTCTCCGCTCCACTCTCACACCAGTATTCTCCACTGTCTGATACAAAAGCATAGTCGATCGTGCAGGTCTTCATCGTAGTGTTAGTGGAACATTTCGAAACGATTTGCTCAATGTTCCTTACTTTCCATTCCGCTGAAATATTAAACCCATTACAAGTGAAATAGACTGACTCATATTCAAAGAGCTGCAGCCTCGATGGAAGGATTTGAAATGCTGAATCTGAGAAGAAAGCATGTCATAAATGTAAAATTCAGTTTAATGCAGACATTAGGGGAAAAAAGAACAAGGTTAAGCAAAGCCCATCAAAAGAGTGTGAAAGAAATGTGTGTGCGTG
>NW_005188131.1:72689-73865 GCF_000239375.1 Pundamilia nyererei | reverse complement strand
TAATATTCATGAACTAAGATACAACTTTCATTTTTAAACCGTATGACCATTTATTTCTGTGTCTAGTTGGGTGTTTCTTCTGTTTGTTGTCTTCATGTGTGGTTTGCTTTTGATATGCTGCAGCTACTAAATAAAACTTTGAAGACATGCTGTAAAAACTCAATACATGTCTCTAAATGTCTACATGTACCTTCAGACTTGGTTATTAATATTCTACAACCAGTTAACTTTCAACACAGCAGAACTTTAATAAAAAGCTTTTGATCAGTAGCACACTCAGGCCTCCATCAAGTGTTAAATAGGTTGTAAAAGGTAATTTTGCAGGAATTCTTTCTTTTACTCATTTAATGTATTTCAGTGCAAATGTATTAAATTTAAGTAGTAATTTTAGATGATGTAATATGCATTTTTATTATATAACCATGATGCATTTCATGTGTGACTCTTTTCTTATACTTTTTATGTAATATTATTAAGAGAAACTTATAAAGTAAAACAGCTCCAGGTTTTAATTTATAAAGATTTCAATATGAGCCACCACTGTGGTAGTGGCAGGAATAGTTATAAGTGAGGGGCTCCTCTACTCTGATGGATGTGACTTTCAACAAGTAAAAGTCATAAACTATGTATTATTTCTTACTTTATTTCTTGTCTGACTTGTCTGTTACATTTCTCTGCAGCTTTGAGTGATGTCTGTAATCACTGCTCTTTTTTTCTTGTATTTTGCATCTAATCTTTTGCATTTTTTTCTTCCACTTTCTTCATCATTCTTACATGATTTTTTCAT
Source organism: Pundamilia nyererei (assembly GCF_000239375.1). Classification (NCBI taxonomy): domain Eukaryota; kingdom Metazoa; phylum Chordata; class Actinopteri; order Cichliformes; family Cichlidae; genus Pundamilia; species Pundamilia nyererei. Next base: position 73,078 of record NW_005188131.1, on the reverse strand, counting down.
AGTGTTTCTCTCATTTTTCTGCTGCTCTAACTTTTAGAATAGAATTGAATTCAGTTTTATTGTCATTGCACATGTCACAGGTACAGAGCAACGAAATGCAGTTTGCATCCATCCAGAAGTGCTTAAGCCATGATATAGATATATTACAATATATATTAGCAATAATATAGATATGTAAGTATATTACAGAAATGGGTCTATTGTGGTATGTAATATGTACACGGTATGTTATGAATATGCTATAACTATAAGTATGTACAGGCTGTAGTGAGTACAAGCTATGTACAGGATATAAATATGAAAAAAAACTATACAGAATATGAAATAAAGAACTATACAGAAATATGAGATATACAGCTATACAGAAATGGGAACTATGCAAGTTAAGG
>NW_005188131.1:67681-71532 GCF_000239375.1 Pundamilia nyererei | reverse complement strand
TTTTATAAAGAATTTTTTGGAAATTTACACACATTTAACTCAAGTCACCTTATTCCAAAAACACACACTAAAACAAAAACATTAGAAGAATATCTAATAAATGTGGCCCAATCCTAGCAAGTGAATGGGTTGGACAATCTCCTTGATTTAGCTGACATTCCTTTTAGTGATCTGTAAGGAGGGACAAGATGATTTCTCCCAGCTGTGTTTCCCTCTTGTCTCCCATTCCCTGATTACTCCAGTGTGTATTTTCTTGTGTTTTCCTTGCCCTCTGTTGCGTAGCTTTCTATTGTCGTAGTGTTTGGATTTGAGTTTGTAGTTCTATGATTTTGTTTTGTGTTCGGATTTTTTCTTTTTACCATTATTACCCATTATTAACCCATTATTATCCATTTTTTAAAATATGTATTTGGCTACAAAATCAAAATTTTGGCAATTAAAGTGAGCAGGAAAATTGCTCTGTAGTTTTTGCAGCATTAACCTAGCCTGGCACATCTTTTAACTAGCTGTATAAAGCTGATACCAAGGAAAACAAACATAATCTGGACAAGTAAAACCAACAATTTATGTCAGTTTCAGGTGACATTTGACTATGTTGAAATTTGGAGTTAGTAAATAGTCTGTCTGGAACAAAAGAGAAATTGTATTTGACAATTTCTCGTATCAGTCAGCTATAATTACATTTTTAAACTTGCCTAGTTTTGTATTTAAAAAAAAATATATCAATAATTTAATTAAAAAAAAAAAAACTTGTGAAGGGAACAGCAATGCTACCTATGCCAGAAGCCCCAAAGACAGGCTACCAAAAATCCAGTGGGTTCTTCACACTTGTGTCAAGCCAGCCTCAACTTTGTTTTGTGTTCCCTGTGTATTCCATGTACTACGGGAAGAGATGTTGAAAACTGGTTTCAAAATAAAGCCTGTGAGGTAGCATAACATAAGCAGCATGGAAAGTGATAGGAAAAAAGCATCTGCAGACTGTTCAAGTTTCTTTTAATTGTCCTTTGTTTTCTGCCGTCGCCTTTCAACAATTATTTCACAAAACATCAGAACCTGGCAGTTTCATATCTCACCTGCTTTATATAAAATTCCACTCACATCTGAACCTCATTAACCTCTTCCATTGAGAAAACAGGGTAGACTAAATAACACAGTATAGACAAAGAAAAAGAAGTAAAATCAATCTTCCACTTAACAAACTCATTCACCCAGCTGAATGGTTTGAAAAGTCAATCTCTTCACAAAATCTGACTCATGAGGTTATTTTAAAGAAAATAAACAATTTTACACAAAATAAACTTCCTTCATTTGGTTACACCCAATTGACATGATCAATGACATCATATCCTATAAAAACAGGAAGTACTGGGGCAGCCCTTCCCAAATACCTGTTTCACAAATAGGACCTGCACAAAGGAACACACAATGGTGAGTATAACCAAACTGCATAAACAAATGAAAGATTCAAATCAACTAATGATGAAGTGACCTTTAGCTTTAAGAACACTTGCACAGATGTAATGAATGTAACCAATACTACCACAAACTACCACAGACCCAGGATAGTATGCAAGGTTACATGTGCTGTGTTTACATTAAAGCACTATGACTGACTATAAGATAACAGAACACAAAAGAACAATATATGCAAGTAACAAATGGTAAATTTATTCAGTCCTAGCCACTTTGTCACAAAGCCCAACCTTGGGTGAATTTAGCTTCAACATTTACCCTGATTTCAAAATAAAAGCAAATTTTGAGTGAATTAATAGACATATGTTAAGTACATAATAACAAATATAACGTAGTCCTGTTAAAAAACTAATATTAGATCCACATGACGTACGCTTCCACCCTAGTAGCACCCTGTCAACATCAAGGCCATCTTCTTTTACATTTCAAAGGAAAAGCCTTGTGAATTTTCATTTTCTACACTTTCAATGTATTCAGAATGCTCTTGAAAGGAAATCTCATGTTTCCGCAGACTAGTTGTACATTATACCTCACAGTGATACCATGTCAATTTCAAGTCAGTTGGATTCATCCATTCATCCATTCGCTTCCGCTTATCCTTTTCAGGGTCGCGGGGGGCGCTGGAGCATATCCCAGCTGTCGTAGGGCGAGAGGCGGGGTACACCCTGGACAGGTCACCAGTCTGTCGCAGGGCTAACACACAGGGACAGACAACCAGTCACACTCACATTCACACCTAGTGACAATTTGGATTTTCCAATTAACCTATCCCCACAAGCTGCATGTCTTTGGACGGTGGGAGGAAGCCGGAGTACCCGGAGGGAACCCACGCAAACACGGGGAGAACATGCAAACTCCACACAGAAAGACCCCAGCCTGATGTTGGAATTGAACTCAGGACCTTCTTGCTGTTCAGCAACAGTGCTAACTACCGTGCCACCGTGCTGCCAGTCAGTTGGATTTTGCTTTTTAAAATAAAAGCCCTTTCCAATTGCCCATATCGTTGTGACTTTAGAATGCTCTATAAAGGAAACTTGCCATCTCCACAGGATAATTACAGTCTATATTGACTGTAGAAAACCTCACACTTGTCAAGGGGTTTAAAACTGACTCAAGCGCAGACCAGAAATCCTTTGCAAAGAAGACAGTGCATTTATTTACAGTGGAAAACACCAGGTGATAATATATACAGAATGTGGCAGGGGAAAAGGGTCCGAGGGTCCAGGGAAAAGGGAATTAGTCCAACAGAAACTTCCTCAGCAGTTCGTTCACACACACTCATTTGGTTTATGCTGCATTGCAGTGATTCGATTTGTTACATAGAATTTTACCGCAGACTCAATGAAGGACATTGGTGTCTTTTCCACAGCATTGACCTCAGCTGATGTCCAAGTCATCTTCTTTGATGTTCCTAAAATAGAAAAGAAAGTAACTTAATACAGTTCTAATAATTAATTTAAGATAAATTAACACAAAGTAAAAGGGTAGAAACTGCAGTTTTAGGGTAATTGTTGGGTTTGCAAATGTAAACTTCTGCAAACTAAACCGCTCAACTATGACCTTTGATAGCAACTTTATGGATGAGAAAAAGAAAACTTAATGCAAGTCAGCCAGTTCAGATACAACAGAAGCAGGAGAGGAGTCAAAGAAATCCTGCAGGTTAGGTTTACAGGGTCTGTACCCCAGTATCTGACTCCATCCTCACTCTGAAATGGAAAACCCGGATTATACCTCATCACCAAGTTAAACTCAGAATTTTATCCAAACATGTTTTCTGGCACAGAGCCCTGATTCCTGGAATCCTCTTGTCCAGAATTAAGAAAGAAAGAAAGTGTACTTTATTGATCCCCGTGGGGAAATTCCTCTCTGCATTTAACCCATTCACTCAGTGAAGCAGTGGGTGAGCCATTGGGCGCCCGGGGAGCAGTGTGTAGGGATACCTCAGGGTAGCTGTTCAGGGGAATCGAACCCCCGACCTTCCGATCATGGGGCCACCACTCTACCTACTGAGCTATCCCTGCCCACAATATAATATTAGATAAAGACTTCTGTCTGTATTCACCCACCCAAGGAGTATGACTTTGGTTGCTTCAGGTAAAAGTATTCACATACAGGAACTCTCAAAAAAGAGCTGACAGATGAAGAAGTGTTTTTCTGTTAAGTAACAAAAGTAAATTCTTTGACCAGTAACAGTCTTTTTGGACAAGAGCACAATAACCAGCTAATCAACGAGATAGTTAGCCTTAATTAAGAAATTTGGCACACATTTTGTCCACTGTAACGCCTCTAAGTTTGCTTAGAGGTTAAATTAAGACAGGTATCTCAGATGTGCGGTAGGTGTGAGAAGTACCTGTTTTAGGGTCATCAATGTCAGATCC
>NW_005188131.1:65131-67519 GCF_000239375.1 Pundamilia nyererei | reverse complement strand
GGATACCTGTGGGTGTTTCATCAAACTCATTGGAACAAACTGAAATCAGCTGTCAATAATGACAGCTCACAGCCTTTTTATAACATTGAAGTACACTTCAAACCAAACTGATAAGAAAATTTAACAACTGAACATACATTCACGTGATAAGAACTAAGTAAAAAGAGAGAAACTCTTTCGGAACAATTTATTTGGGATTCACTTTGAGGTTTTAGTTTATCCCCTTTAACAGCCTGCCACCATAAGATTCCACATTTTAGCTACAAGTTTAAAAACTATCATGTCATCTATTTTTACACACAGTAAATGGCTGGATGCTAAAAACATTTAAACCTGACACCTACTCAGTGTTGAGGAACTGAAAGAAAGTCCTTTGATGCATTAGTCTCTGAAAGATCACTGTCCACATCTTCCTGCATTTTTTCTTTAAATTAATTTGGAAGTCTGATAGTCTGCCTTGTTCTAGAGCAATGAGCACTTTGGTGACTTTAGCCAACTCAAGTGTTCCTTCAGGCAGTCTATAGTACTCCCTATGAACTCTGATATCATGGCCTAGAAAATCTGCGAGGATGTCCATCTCATTGTCTCTCAGTTTTAGGACTGTGGACAGTGTGTGGACACATGCCTTCTCAACTTAGTTGAGGACAGCATTTCTGGTTGCTTCGCTCCACATTCCTTTGCAATCTGTCTGATGGTTTTCGATCCCCTGAAGTGAGTGTCTGCTTCAGGTCCAGAGAAGAAAAAGGGATTTTCATCAGACACACCACAGGCCCACCGATGTGAAACCAAGGCTTCCATTGAAGACATCGATGGCTTATTTCGATGCGCTGGAAATGCAGACAAAGTTTTTGTTCACACTGTAAAAGTCCTACTGCCAAATCCGAACTCCTGAAGTGTCTCGCAGGGTGAATGCAGTTAGTGGCATTTTTGATACCTCACTTTCTCTCCTGCGGTTAAACAGTATCACTTCACGAAGAGTCAAATTGGTCAGCATGGACCAGTTCTTCTTATTGAGATCACTGGCAAGTCTAGTTTGGTATTCTTTTCTGTTTTTGTCTTCATCAAAGCCAGCCACATCCTTGACTGCTTCAACCACAAAGTTGAAGTTGGAAGGTACATTGAAAAAAAAAAATTGAGGATTTCTGTCTCCCTGCAGAAGTAATCATGCTATTTCTCGCATTTTTTATCCGATGTACTTATGTTTGGTCTTGTCATGTCCATGTTTTGAATACAAGTGTCCTCCGAGTCTCAAGATACTTTTCTCCTCTGATGATGTTTCTGACTTCATCCTAATACATAGCATTCACCAGTTCCCAAACCGTTCTGCTGACACAATCTAGGACAGACTGTGCAAAGTGACTGGATCCAACTTTTGCCTGGTTTTGCTGTGCTGCAATTCTGTGAAAGCTTGCATCTTGAACTATGTCTCGATAATGCCTGGCAATGTTGGGTCTACGCTTCCACAGGCCCCGCTGGTTTAGAAACGTATTCCCGTTAACGACAAGGAAGCAAGACAGTCAGCGATCGTTCGATTTTACTTGAGCAAGGGAAGCCCCGGTCGGAGTCTCAGAGGAGCACTCTGAATCCAACTGCAAAATGACTCCGACTTAGGCCTCCGCTTGCAGCCTTTTATTGAAAACAATTACAGTACACACAAGCACCTCCCATTGTAAAATCCCCCTATGGTTACCAGTGATGGGAATAACGGCGTTACAAGTAACGGCGTTACTTTTTTCAGTAACGAATAATCTACCTAATTACTATTCCTGTCGTTACAACGCTGTTACAGTTACAAACAAGAAAATGCGGTCCGTTACTATTTTTCATCAAACAGACGGTTGAAGCTGTGTTCAGGTTACCGCATCTTATATTAGTTGCACGGAAGTAGCTGTAAGTAATCTGGGTGCTACAGCTTTAAGCAGCTGTGCGCGCTCCCGCGGATGGTAATCATGATTACTGTCTAGCACAACACCTGGAGCTAAGGGGGCAAAACAATCGCATGAGTGCTGCTGTTTGACTGAGGAAGAATAAAGTAGTCGTGGTAATATAGTCACATGGCCACTTAAAGACAAAGCAACAAGGTGATAGATACCAGTTTATAAATTGTGTTGATAGGCCACGTAAAACCAGAGTCATGATAAACAATAGATACGCGGCGCTTTTTCCTCAATGGTTTCGTCACGTTTACTGTCTAAGGACAGCGCAGCAAGCACTCTCTGCTTATGGGCAAAAAAAAAGAAAAAAAAAAAAAGGGAAGTTTTAGGAGTGACGGCGAGAGAGAGACAGAGAGCAGAAAAAGAGAGAGAGCGAGTTTTGAGATGTGAGAGATTTGTGACATTTAGCGTGTTTGGAGTGTGTAGTTAATGTGTTGTCTTGTGTAGTGTTGTG
>NW_005188131.1:61621-63861 GCF_000239375.1 Pundamilia nyererei | reverse complement strand
AAAAAAAACCCTGTTTTCTCGGTCGGTACAAGTCACGGGATTTGGCGGATCCGTTTTTGCGGAAGTTCCCTGCAGCTCAACCATCAGCCCCCAAAAAAAAAAAAAAAAAAAAATCAAAAGGAAAATAAATGAGCTCCTCTTTGCTTCATCCAGTTTGGTGAGCACGAATGCGTGATCCTGCGGCAATATATTCATGTTCCCCTTGTTTTGTATCATGGTCTTATGCAGCGTGGGTCTGCTCAGGTCCTCCAGTGGAAGGGTTTTTAGTATCTCAACAAATTCTGTCAAGCCGCCATTAACAAGGTCCACCGTGTGCCTTGTTAAGTAGCCAGGCATTTGAAAGGCTGTCTACCACCACAAGGGACTTGGGAATTACTATTACCTCTAACTTGAATCCCCTGTCCAGGTTGACAAAATCAAAGCCTCTTACCTTGTGCAAGACCTTTAAGCCTCCACAGACAAGTTACTACGGTCAAAGTGTTTCTTGATCATATGCCAAGAGCTTTTCAGCTGGTGCATCTTGAAGGGTGCCATGTTCAACCTAGAAAAAGGTATTCTCAGGCCTTCCAAGGCTTTTAGTTCCACCACCTCTCCGTCGTAGTCAAACTCAGCTGTCAGTAGTTTCCTGGGGTCCTCAACGGTCGTCACCTGCAGCGGAATGATAATGTCAGGGTCCAGGAGTAAATCTTCAATACTTTGCGATCTCGCGAAAGTGTCCGCCAATCCCTTCATGTTTTCCACACCAACGACCTCCATGGCTGTTGTGTTCTGGAAAGAACAGAAAGTGAAATAAGGTAATTAAAAAAAAACCTGTCAAACCAGGAAACGCAAAAACAGTGTAATTAGGTAAGTAAAAAAACATTAAAATTAGGTAAGTAAAGAACAGGAAATTGCAATTTGCAACAGTTAGGGATATGCAAAAATATTACCTGTACTGTAAATACAGTCTTTCAATCCAGCAGAGAAAAAAGTTGTGCGTGTTATCCGAGATGCTGTTGTCAGAAATCCAGAGATGTTGCTCCTGTGAGTTTCAGGGCCCGAATGACTGAGCTGAGCACTCCTCCCCTTATATAGGGTCTGTTTGGTAAGTGTAAGAAATAACTTTTTAAAAAACGTGTTTTTAAAATTGTTTTAAACAGCAAGGCCTTTAGGTTTTCCAGGTAAGTATGAATGTTTTTTTTAAAATGGTTTTTACACTTTGTAGGCAAGTATAAATTGCTTTTTAATTGTGTAAGTATGAATTTTATTTGGATGTTTTCTTACATTTAGTGTTAGGGGAAGGGGACTGAACCTGCCATCTACATGAAGCAGAAAAGGGTAAGGGTCATCCCTCCGGTAGGAAACCCAACTTGCTGGTTGTTTCGGTTACGGGAAGCCCTTCGTCTTTTCCCATAAAGGACCACGGTCAAGCCTTCTGAGGCCATCGGGTCCTCGGGTGTGTTGGTGTTGTTGTTTTTAGTGTTGTACTTGTTGTGTTTGGGTTCACCTTTGCTATATAAATAAATCACAATTAATTTTTTTTTTTAAATAACTCTAATAGGAGTCTTTATCTGGCAAAAAAAAAAAAAAAAAAAGTATATAATATTAAAAAATACAAAAACGAAAAAATGAAATAAAAAAACCTTTTATTTAATAAAAAGTTAAAAAATGGTGTGCCATATGCGCAACGTTCTGACCCTTCAAGGGTCTTCCTCAGGCCCTTGGCGCACACGCACGCACACACACGCACGCGCACACACACACAGATCCAGAAAATGTGGCTCTATTGCACACTGTTGTGGCTTCTGTGAGAGATGTGTACTGGTCAAATGTTTTTTTACATTTAGAGTAAGGGGTTATGGGTTCGGTTGAGAAACGAAAGCCTGTCCCCATCATAGGGTAGGAACACGAAATGCACGAACCGTCAACCCCCATGGCCTCGAGTCCCACATTCTTCTCCAAATTGAGGCCCCAGGTAAGTATGAATGTGTTTCCGTGACTGCAATCTCAGGCCAAAGTTTCCAGGAAGATAGAAAAGTGTACACATACACACACGTCCAGTTAGTAAATGGTCTCACAAAACTCACAGATTCTGACTTGCAGATTTCAGAGGGACTGACGCTGATGGCACAACGATCCAGCGAAGAATAGCACAGGTCCACCATCTTAACCCTTTACAGCCGATCGGAGCGGGCACGCTCTGTTTTGCGTAACTATTTTTAAATCCCGGTAGCACTGCAACCACGTAAGCTAGCGCAAAA
>NW_005188131.1:44015-44988 GCF_000239375.1 Pundamilia nyererei | reverse complement strand
GAATGGATTTAAAAGACTGGGTCTTATGTCGGCAACTTCAACGGGCCATTACTTTGAAAGGCAAAATCAAAATGACTTGATGTTGACATGGTATGAATGTGAGGTTGTATACTGTTGATCAAGAGTAAAGGTATGCTGTGGAAACTGCAATTTTCCTTTTTAGAGCATTCTGAAATCATTGAAAAACACACGATAGGTGGGCAATTTGAAAGGGCCATTACTTTGTGATACCATGTCAATATCAAGTCAGTCTGATTTTGCCTTTCTGTGGTTGTATACTGTATACTGCAATTATTCTATGGAAATGGCAATTTACATTTTAAGAGCATTGTGAAGTCATTGAAAGAGTTCTTCAAAAAAGAAAATTCAGGGGGATTTTACTTTGAAATCCCCAAATAAGATGGCCTTGATATTGAGAGGGCACTATTAGATTTCAAGGGTATCTGGAAAAGAAACAAACAATTTATTGAAGAGTGTTATTTTATTTATTTATTTATTTATTTTTTGTGTTCCCAGTCTGAGATTTATTCTTTGATATAAAACTGCTACACTATGAAATGCAACACCTCAATGCGAGATTCAGATTTAGAAAAATAAAAGATTTAAAATGATGACAGAAAGATGGAAAATATAAAGGAAACATAAGTAACTCTGATAAGTAATCATGCATCCCTAGTTGCACAGTAAGATGTGCTGTATTTTCATGATGACTTCAGGTGCACTGAGGTGGCAGCACAAGTTTCTTTCTCAGGGTGAATCTCACTTCAGACATCTGCTTGGCCAACGAGGAGGTCTCTCGATGTGCTACATCATCGTTCACGTAGTGGAGGATGAAGACGATGTCTTCGCCCCTGGGACAGCGCTCCTTCAGCTGCTCACAAAGAGACTGAACGAACCAGCTTCCATCGACTATATGTCTAAGTGAAGCATGATCTTCAACAGTGGCCATGGCAACCAGAACATCAGCTTCCTC
>NW_005188131.1:41165-42055 GCF_000239375.1 Pundamilia nyererei | reverse complement strand
AGATGTCCCCAGAGAGGTGGCGCCTGACACCCAACCTGACATATAGACACAGACATACAGGCACACACAGACACAAACATCCATTCCCACCCTTATGCTCTCATATGCACTTACTCCACACTTAACCAACGTGGAGACAGACATAAAGAGACGCTGTACACACGATCACACTCCCCAAGCGTACTCTACAAACTGGGTCTAGGTACCCTTGAGAGTGTTATTTTAAGAATTATCATCTAGCTGTCACCACAGGTCAATTTTGGTCTAACGGCAGATTGCTCTTTAGGTATAAATACCACATGTAGCAGCCTCAGAGGACTGCAGACTAACATGTTCACAGAACTCATCTTACCTTTTTGTGTCTGTGGGTTTGTGACTTTGTTTGTCTCAGGGCTCAAATTATTAGCGGTAGGTTCAGTGTCTAAAAGAAAATGCCAGAGATGATGTGAATTTCAAACAGAACAGCGGTCAAGCATTTCTTGTAACAACTACAAAATATGTTTTTACAACTGCTCCTTATTTACAAATTATCCCACTCAATACTAATACTGTGCATACTACAGTAATATTTTGTGTGATATGTATGAAGGTGTGCAGTTTCATGTCGTAATGAGAAAATTAAAACTGAATCTCATACAACTAGATTCCATCAGCACAAACAGCACTGATGAACATGATTTCTACTATTGGTAACTTAAGGTAAGAGAAGCTGGAAAACTGATGTGTGGTAGGAAAGTGAGTCAGTACCTCTCTTTTTCTTGAGATTTTAGATAACACCACATTGTTCTTTTTTGAATTAGTCAGTATTTAGCTGTATTAACTAATAAGGATTTTCATTATTGTTACGGCCCTAGCTGGGCCTCCTGAAACTGCCCTTGTGTGGGCGTGGC
>NW_005188131.1:38407-39384 GCF_000239375.1 Pundamilia nyererei | reverse complement strand
ACGTGTTCAGCAGTCTGATGGCCTGGTGAACCAGCTGAACATGAGAGGTTTTTGGACCAATTTTGTGTTCTCCATTCTTTAAGCACCGGTTTGAGCACCGTTTAAGCACCGGCACCGTTTCAAAAGTACCGATTTGGCACTGGTATCGGATAAAACCTAAACGATACCCATCCCTACTCGTATGCCTAGAGCCTTTCGGGGGGGACGTAACAATTGTAAACATTTTATTTTTGTTTCAAACATGACATGTTATACCTAGTTTCATCTTCCAGTAAAGAAATTCCAACACCCAAAACTGCAGAGTCAACACAGCAGTGATAACAGCCCACAGCAGGGTGTGGTAACTATATAATTTCTTATTGAGATATTGGAACAATAGAAATACAGAAAGGTAGTTCTATATGTTTGTAAATTCAAATTATTACAGGTTTGTTGCAAAAATTGTATTTAATGAGTTTAGCCAAAGACAAAAAAAAAAAGGAAAGCAATAGAAATTAAGGTTAGGAAAAGAAAACCGGTGAGAGGGCCTCACCTCATAACAATCACCATAAATAACAATCTGTTTTCCCTTTAAAAATCACCCTTTTTTGGGAATCCCCTAGATATGCCCTGCTCCGACCCTATCAGATTGGATCTTATTCCTCAGGTTCAAACTAACAAATTATCATGGTTTTTCAATAGGCTTGGGCCCACACTTCAGGAAGGGTACCTAGAATGCAAAAATCACATACTGGATAAGGCTTTAGGGTGGGACGCTATGAATAGAAACATAAAACAAGTAAAAAGTAAGACAAAGAAAGTCACTAAAGAAAAGAAATCAGAAGTAAGACAACAAAAACAAGTTGAAAGACAAAGGAAGAAAGTTTAAGAAAAAAAGAAAAGAAAAGCAAGACATTTGCCTTATCACCCATGGTTAAATTTCTGATGTAATCAAAAACCAAAAAACGTTATTGTTATGTTTTTTGTTTTTTAAGTTA
>NW_005188131.1:35019-35732 GCF_000239375.1 Pundamilia nyererei | reverse complement strand
TTCCTGTGAGACAATACGTGTATTTTTATTTGGGTAAGGTTTCACAAGAAGTTGTTCATATACTTTTCTTCTTGTTTTTTTTAATTTAGAAAACAAAGTCTGACAGCTTATTGATTTTTGTTTGTCTCAGTCTACATCCATGTTGGCATGCTGAAGGAGCATAGCTCAGGTATTTTCCAAAGGAATTGTTAAAATTTACAGATTCTTGTATTTAAAACAATACTTTTTCATACAGTTGTATCAAGTCCTACATTCATATCATTTTAGGAGGTATAAATGAGAAAAAGTGGCCTTAATCCTGTTATCCGGTTTTTGTTTTTTTTGGGGTTTTTTTACTATCACATACTCAGTGTGTATTTGATAATAGGTTGTGTTTTTGTTAATTCTTTTGTTGTTGAGTTTTGGAGGAGCATAAAAAGACTCAAATAATAACACATCAATTTTAAAATTACTATTAAATTGAAAATTATTTTTTAAACAAAATAATATTTCAGTGGAGTCATTTCATTCCGCTGTAGTGCAAATAACATCACACATGGACATTTAATAAATATGTTTTAATAATGTTTTTACAGTTCAAGCAAACTTACAGCTTCTTTTCACAGAGCATTAGAGACGTTGTGGTTATGCTGCAGATAGTTTTCAGACGAAGAAAAATGAAGAAGAAAAAAGACTTAACCAACAATATAAATATGAATGTAGAGAGATACTGG
>NW_005188131.1:32379-33521 GCF_000239375.1 Pundamilia nyererei | reverse complement strand
ACATTTTCTTAATACCAACAGCAGCAGAGCGACCCATAAAACTGTGCCAACAGTCCTTATGAGGAGGTAGAGGAGAACAGGAAGCTGATCATAACAAAGGAGCGTCACCATGTGATAATCTGTAAAAACAACAACACTCGTACTTAATATTTCCAAAATGTCCAATTTTGTGTTTGTTTGTTTTTGTTGTTGTTGTTGTTGTTTTGTTTTTCCAAAGATGGCCTTAACATTTGTGTAGCCAATAGGACATGACTATTGGCTCTTCAAAGGCTCTTCTGCATCTCTTTCCAGACCCAGAAGCTATGTTGTGCTGTCACTGCTGGTGTGTAGTAGCTCCACCACCCCACTAGGGGAAGGAGCTGGGCTTGTTAACCCAAGTGTGTGCAGTTAAAACAGTAAGAATTAGAATGGCAGCAGTGGGCAGATTAAAAGTTCTAAAGTTGTTTTCTCATAAAGCATGGGGAATATATGCCTCTAGCATACTATGAGTTTATGTTAAATAAGGGATGTAAAGTAGTTTTTTGGACTGTCATGTTGTCAGGCTGCAAATGCTGATGACAGGAATAGGAATTTCCATGTGTTAGCATTGAATGACTGGGAAAAAAGCCAACTTTTTCTACTATTTTCTGACAGTTATGTTAACCTGACTTTGAGATGAGGTTTTAAACTATGTTGTGTAATATAAAAGACCACAATTTATGCCATTTCTCGTGTTTTGCAGTTTTAGAGAGACAAAATCTATTTTTGAAGAACTGTTTATCTATCTTGATATTGACATTCAATGAGGGCAGTAAGTACTCATTTTATATACAGTTTAAGTCTCACATCTAAAATGCCTCTAAAAAATACATCCAAAGAAAAGTGCTCTCACCTGTGTTGTCTCTGCTTCTGACAGCCAGCCAGCTCTCAGGTGATTCTCCAACTCCTGAGATTTTGCACTTGTGGAGTCCTTCATGAGACTTGTTAATTTTGTGGATGATCAAAGTGCTGGTGGAGATGTTTTTGATAAAGAGGCCATTTTTATAGAAGGCAATGGAATTAGACGCATTGGTAGAAGCTGTCTTGTTTTTACAGCGCAGACTCACAGTGTTTCCCTCCATCACAGGAAGTAAAGGACTTTCCAGGATCACAGGACCAGCTAG
>NW_005188131.1:30031-30938 GCF_000239375.1 Pundamilia nyererei | reverse complement strand
TTTATTCCAACATAGTTGGTGTGGAGCACTCAGAATTTCGTTGTACATTTACAATGACAAAGGACTATTCTATTCTATCCTTTAAATATGCATGTTAGTGAACACAGGTACAGTAAACTTACGTGTAATGGTGATGTTGACAGCGTTGCTTTTCTTTCCATCTCTGCTCTCACACCAGTACTGCCCACTGTCTCCCATAAAAACATGTTTGAAGATGCAAATGTACCCACTGAAAACTCCCCAACTAGTCCCACATGCTGTACTTTCGGTTGGCACCTTCCTCATTAGTTTCCATCCAGGAGACACGTCAAACTCCTTACAGTTAAAAGACAATGTGCTGTATTCATAGTGCTGAGAAGTGTTTGGAACAACATGAGGAAAAGCTGCATTGAACAACAACGAGGGAGACAGGACCATTAAATATGCACCAAGTGAAAATTGTCAAACCAAAACCCACAATCCCGGCTAATGTTATTCATGCAAAATAATTACATTTATTTTCACTTACAAACTCTTTGAGCATCACAAACATCCCAAACTTTTGTCACCAGCAGCAGCCACATATTTATCACTGAAGAAAAAACGAAAAAAAAATGCATTAAAAATAAGTGATAAGGAAAACTCAATTTGATCCCTTCAGTAAGATGATGTGGCTTTGTTACACTTTGGAGGGCATTTTGAATATATTCTTTGCTAGGAATCAGAAAAAGGGAAAAAAAATCTTATGCTATGGCTTATGTTAAATAAGTAACAATAGATTCTTTTTTTATACTGTTTTAATAGTAAGTACCTGCAGTACCTCCACAGCCCACCTGCAGGCACCACCCACACTTTCGGAACCACTCATATAAAATTTAAAGTATAAATATATTTATTAAGCTGATCATATCAGTGCATCTAGATGAGG
>NW_005188131.1:26223-28157 GCF_000239375.1 Pundamilia nyererei | reverse complement strand
ACTTCTTTGCTTTGCTGCTTTTTTGAACTGTCTGTATGCCTAAAGTACACATTTATTCATCAGTCACTTACAAATTAATGTCACCCATATCAGTTTGGGGTTTGGACAGGACAATTCAAAAACATTTTCATAACTTTATATTCTAACTTTGTTATAAAAATAAATAAAATTAAAAATTCAAAGCATTTGCCATTTGAACTATATGGATATGGTCTTACTGTAAGACTTATTCTGTTTGAGCTCATTTATTGACATGTACACTTAGATCTATAATATGTTTTTTTTCATCCCTAAATTTGGATATTGTGTATTCTGCATTTGTAAATTTTGTATTTATAAGTCTGAGAGAATATAACAAAAGCTAAAGTTAGTATCCGGTTTAATGGTTACATTTTAACTTGAAGGTGATGTTTCTACATTATTTTACTGTGTCATGGTTACATGCAAATATGCATGGTTATCTTAAACTAAACCAACTGCAAAAAGTGATGTAGTTGAAAGAAGGACTCTGGGAGGACTGCAGCGGGTAAGTAACTGTTCATTTCTAACTAAACATTATCATTTGTAGCAACCAAATTTTACCAACTTTTGCCCAACTCAAAATTTGTGTCTGATCTGTCAAACAATTGCAAGTGAGCACACATGGATGTATATAGCACACTGTATATGGAATGCAGTAAAAGTTACTTAATAGTTGTAAAATGCTATATTCAGATAGATTAAGACGGATGAAACACTTAAAGATAGTTTTTCAAGCTTTAAGCTGCATAGTTGTATATAAACATGGCTGAACTGTTTTCTTGTTTCTAACAACCCAATGGTGTGTCACGATCCTGGGTCTTTTGACCAGGCGTTTTGAGTTTAAGTTTATTTGGAGGTTTATGGTTTATGTTTAAGTTCACTGGGTTTTCTAAGTTCATTTGTTTTTTAACTTCCCCCTTGTGTTTTCAACCCCTGTGTTAAGTCCCCTTTGTCCTTTATGTGTTTCATGTCTTTTGTTGTCAAGTTCATGTTGTCATGTCTGCGTTTCATCATGTTTCCTGTTTTATTTTGAAGAGGTCCTGTGTTCCTGTGTTGTGTTTAGTTTTACGGTTCCCCTGTGATGTTGTTCTGTGCATGTGTGTCAGCTGTTTCTTTTCCCCATGTGTTCCCACTTCCCTCATTATCCTCCTGTATGTATTTAGTCCGTGTGTTTCCAGTCATTACTTGTCAGGTTGTTTGCTAGTCCACGTCGTGTTTCCAGGTATCCATGCAAGGTCTTCATGTTCAAGGTTTTTTCATGTTTTAATTTTAGTTCACCCAGTTAAGGTTATTCTTTAGTTTCACACATGCCGTTTGTTTGTATCTATTTTTGCCAGCCTTAATAAATGGCTCGTTTTTTGTTAATCCACGTTACGTTTCACATTCTGTTTTGGTCTGCACTTCAGTCCTTTTTTTTACTATACATACAGTCTGCCTCAGCCATACTGTGACATGGTGTAAATTCTAATTACATAAAGGGTTAAATATCCTTATCAGAAATGCTTTGATATATATATATATCCCTTTTCTGAAATAAATATTTGCCTATTTCTAAAATTTAAAAAAAGGAATTTATTTGTTTTTCAGAATCCAGAATGTGTTTTCTGTAGAATGAATTCTGCTTTAAACACCCATTTGGTGCTGTTATTGATGGTGTTTGCCCAACTACCTTCTTCCTTTACTAAAGGTAACTAAATGAATCCACAAAGTTATCTTGAAGCATTTTGTTTGTAAAGGCAAATATGAATGTCAGTCGCAGTTTTTAGATTCGTTTCATTTGCAAAGCAGTGGCTACCAGGCCACTGTTATCACATTCCACTGTTCTCATATTTAATTTTAAATCTTCAAAGATAACTATTCATGATCGCACACTTTCTGTCACCCAACTCTAACTCTACAGTCTCTAAACCAAA
>NW_005188131.1:21152-24000 GCF_000239375.1 Pundamilia nyererei | reverse complement strand
TTCAAAAAGTAAGAGCTGTGGCTCAATACTTTTCCATATAATTTACTATGAAAGTAAAAACCACCACTCAGTAGACTGCATGCTTAAACAGCAGTTTATTTGAGTTTTGATTTATTTTCTTGCTAATACATATAGAAAAATATTTAAGCAGTTAAATGTGCTTTGGTATTTGCTATACATAAGGACAAAAAGGCAGTACATCCAGTAAGATACAGACCATATCATAAACATTAAGTGGTAACCATGAAGAGATTTTTAATGTAAAAATTCAGAGAACGAATAATCGTTTTGAGAAGTTAATGGGTCTTTTGGTGTCTTTTTTAACTTTCTGTTTTTTTTAGTTGTACAGTTTTGTTTAATAGTCGTGATGTGCACAATGTTGAATAAATAACTTAATAAAATTCTTTCTTTTATTCATCCAAATATGTTTTTTAATCAAAACATTATGACTATGTATTATAGGCTAGGACAGATGTGCGACAGTTTCTACATCTATCACAGTGGAAAGTCCATCTGGTCATCATTGTCATTATTTCCTCAATAAACATCCTTTACGTTATCAGTGTGTTTTTAATCTATGTTAACAGCTCAGCCATACCAAAGCAAATCACTGGGAAGTAATTAACAAGTTATTTCACGTTCAATGCAGTATTCTAAGAATACTGCATTTTATCGCATATATGGTCATTAGAGCACAGAGGCCACTGCATTAGGTTTGAATATCTATCTACAGTATTCTGGCTGATGTATGAATGATAGCTCTATAGGCAGACTGATCATTTCATTCAAACCAGCATTAGCTTCCTCGAGTGACAGAGAGCGAGTGGATAAATTTTTTTTTGTTAACATGAATGTTCAAGATGTTCAATAAACATGTTAAGTGTGTATATTTTCTTTTTTCTCAAGTCTGTTTGCTTATGCAAAATGAAAAGCAATTAATGTAGAATAAAAATGAATGATATTTAATCATGATTAATCAAAATGAATCCACTGTAACCCTGTGATGAATCTGATTAAACATTTGAATTGTTTGACAGCACTAATATATATTATATATTAGTCTATTCTTGCTTAGCTTAATATTAGTGTATATAGTTTTTTTTAAGTTGTATTTCACACAGAGAACCTGTGTTAAAAGACTGAAGAAAACTATTCAAATTATCTTTGAATTTAAGCATTTAAAATTCTTTGTGTTTATTCTGCATTTACTTCATTATATTGCATAAATGTCAGTTACAAGCTTAAATATAAAATGTAATGCAACCAGGCTATTGATCAAGTAATTGCAATTAATCGCAATTAATTACAGAATATTGTGTGATTAATTAGTTCATTTTTTTAATCTATTGACAGCACTAGTAATTATATATATCTAAAATATATGTATTCTTTTAGTTTTCTCAAGCTATATTAATCAACCAAG
Organism: Pundamilia nyererei; assembly: GCF_000239375.1. Taxonomy (NCBI): domain Eukaryota; kingdom Metazoa; phylum Chordata; class Actinopteri; order Cichliformes; family Cichlidae; genus Pundamilia; species Pundamilia nyererei. Next base: position 22,577 of record NW_005188131.1, on the reverse strand, counting down.
ACAGAGTTTTCTTTTTCTATAAACATTTTGTTAGGTCTAGGAGGGTCATTTGTGTGTCTGTTACTTCTGCGGTTTGCGTTTGATGAGCTGCAGCCACTAAATAAAACCTTGGGTAACACATGCTGCAAGAACTCAGTGCACACCTTTAAAATTATACATGTGACTATATAATGGTTATATCTATTCTGCTTTGCAAACATCAACAGCCACAGTCATATTCACTCATATATTCAAGTTAGTCTTTTTTTTGTTTCTTTTTTAAGGTATTTGCAGAAATAAAATAATTTTTGAGTCTCTCGCATTGTCAAAATGCAATGCAAATGTATTTTAAATAAAAACAGATTAAATGTAATAAAATAAAAGAACAACAGTAAAACTGTAGTAACCAAACTTATAAAAGTGTTTATGTGCTTGATGGTGATTTCTTGTTGATTATGATTGATTCATCAATCTATGAGTTCTTTCTTGGTCCGAGTTTCCCACAGTGAAGGAGTCCCACAAGCAGTATCAGCAGAGCTACCATCACAATAGTTAGGACGACCCGCAAAAGGAGGAGGAGGTGAAAGAATTGGTCCGAACAAAAACATGCCTCTCTGGGAAGCCCTGCAACGACACCACGTCATCATATGTCACACAAAACTCATTTACATGTTTTTCTTTTTACTTCTTACCATTTTGTCTTCTTGGGACACATTAAACTTCTCTTACTGTAATCCCAGGGGTAGGGTTACTTTTATGTATAGGGTCATATACTTATTAAGAAAATAAAGCTTAAACTGTATGCCATGACAGAGAACAAATGTGTAGACAATTTATCCAACTTTCTCTGATGTTTTAAAGCAACAGTATTACAAAATACAACTCAAGAGTTCAATATAAGATCTGTAAATAGCTATTTATGGTTAAACAGACACAACGATCAAGCACAAAATCCTTATTTTGATATTTTGAATCATGTTTATGTGTCACCTCTAACAGACAGCCATTTTTCTGATGATTCTCCTACTCCAGATATTGTGCACTTGTAAAGTCCTTCATGACTCTTGTAGACTTGGTGGATGGTCATGTTTCCCACAGAGCTGGTCCCAATGAAGAGGCCATCTTTATAGAAGACAGCTGGAAGGTTTGCAGACGTCTCGTTCAGGCAGCTCAGAACCACAGTTTCCCCCTCCATCACAGGATGAGCAGGGCTCTCCAGGGTCACCGTGATATCTGATTAAAGTAGAGTTTATGAATATTTCATAGTCACTGGGTCTTTTACTGGGTCTTATCAACACATTGTTTTTATTTTCCTGTGTATGATTTTTTTCTGTTCCTGTTAGTTCTGTACTATATTATTTGAGATCTTCAGTCTAGTCATCAATGACTTCTTCCTGTATGAGTTTTCTTCCTGTTCCCTCAGTCTTCTCTTTGTGTTTTTGGCTT
>NW_005188131.1:17126-19909 GCF_000239375.1 Pundamilia nyererei | reverse complement strand
AACCGATAAAAACCCTGAAAACCATACATTTCACACCTGAGCCTCAACTCTCGCGGCCCGGTACCAAACGACTCACGGACCGGTACCGGTCTGAGCCTGGGGGGTTGGGGACCGCTGGTTTAGAGTATAAACTACAGAAGATGAACATTAATGAGTATTACCTTCTTGGTTTTGTTCTTCCAGAGTCTTATTTATCACAATCAACCAGCTTTCTGGTGATTCTCCAGCTTCCAAGATGGTACACTTGTAGAGCCCTTCATCAGATTTGGAAACATTGTGGATGGTCATTTTCCCAGAATAGCTGGTCCCAATTTTCAAGTCATTTTTATAGAAATCAGCTATTTGGTTTAGAGGAGCTCCCTTCTTTCTACAGTACAGGTTGATAGTTTTCCTCTCCATTACAGGTACAGCAGGACTCTCCAGGATCACAGAACCAACTGAAAAAAGAAAGAAAAAAGAAAAAAAGAAATTGAAGCAGAGATAGTTATCATGAGTGACAAAAAGACTATCTACAAGTTCTAAAATAGGAGCTATAACAAAATACAAACGTATTAATTGTACAATGGAAAAAACAGTGTTTAATAAATTGTTGTAGATGTTATTCATAGGTTCAGAGCATTTACAAGCAGAATATTTGTGTATTTTAAGAGTCTAATTTAATCTGCTTCACAAACCTCACAAGAAGCCTTCTTGCACTGGCATCACACTTACAACAATGTCACTATTACAGTGATATTTAGCACACTGCCAAGATAACTAGTAATGCATTACTTTACTAATAACATTCAAACAATATATATAAATGCAATAAATTAAGTTCACTAAACGTCCAATTTGACTTAACATTGGGATAATTTATTCAAAATAAGTAAATTTTTAGCACTGCCTCAAATTGGAAGATTGAATATTTAAAGGAAATGTCTTGGAATTCTGCTGTTGTAACACTTAAAAAAAACCTTATGAATGTAATACTATTGTACGGGAATGAACTGATCAGACCAGCAATTTATGGTCCGGTTAAATTTTGATAGAACTTTTCTGAATTTCTCTGCATTTAGTAATGAAGTTGTAAAACTTGTCAAAGGGGATCTGTATTCAATAATCAATAAAGCTATCCTACAAGATGTAACATTTGGAAATGTGTACTTGTAATTTTTTAATATGCCCTTCACTTTATCATCACTTGCTGGCCACAATTGAGTTGGTTATTTGATGATTTACTTCTGATTTCATTATCCTTCCATCACCATTCTTGAATATATTGTCGGTCTTTTTAAATTAAATTCTTTAGATGCTGTAAACTTACTAGTGACAGTGATGCTGAGAGCGTTGCTCTTCCATCCTTCTTCATCTTCACACCAGTATTTTCCAGTGTCAGTTTCAAAAGCATTATTTATGGTGCAGTTCACTGTTGGCGTCACTGTGTAATTTGTACATGTTGGAATGAAATCTTCAATATTTCTTACCCCTCTCCATTTAGCCTGGTGATTTAAACCATCACAGCTAAAACAGATGGACTCATACTCAAAGAACTGCAGTCTGGTTGGGAAGACAGTGAGAATATCTGGATCTGAAAAAAGAAAAAAAAGAGCATATGAAATTAAGGTTTTTATTTAATTATCCACAATTCTTATATGGTTATAAAATGTTTTATTTTTTTATGTCATTATTTTTTTGATCACTCGATACACTTACTGATATCAAATGTCTAATTAGCAGTTTCACTTGAAGTTTAAGTTTAAGAACTTAGTGACACTTTTTTATGGGTACACAAAACATTGAACACCTCATAATGAATACATGTTACATATATACATACCCATACACATATATTTTGTGTTAAAACACTTTGAACAGTGGATCCCATTTTTTATTGAGAAACTTTAATGATTAAATGATTTGGAATTAAAAAAAAAAAATACATGTCCATGAACTAAATTTCTTTTATTTGAAAATTTTAATTAATTTTTAACCATGTGATAATGAAAGATATTCAGCTAGGATAGGGGTTTTGACTGTGGCTTTAGAGCAGTAAGAAATAATTAGCCTTGCAAAGCAGTTCAGCAAAATTCAAATATGCATCTGTTTTTGTAAAACTTAACTTCTCACCAGTTTTTGAAGCGTAACTGTGAGAACAGTGTGCAGTCAAAAGCAAGAACATGTTCGGGACTGGAGGAAAAAGAGAGTAGTACATCAGTCATGCTGTTGATGCTTGGATCCAAAGCTATGTGTTAACATAGTAATATCATTGTAATATCATGTATATTATGGCCCAAAGAAACACTTTTTAAGCCCATTTTATGAAATTTAAATAATTCCAGGCACAAAGAAAGTTATTGCCCATGTTGTAAACATTTAATCTCTAACAATTCTTCTTTGATACATTTTTTATGTATAATATATGACAACTATATATTAAGAATAAAAAAATAATAATAATTAATTGATGAATTATTGGTGAATAAATATAGGTACACTCAGTACTCACGCAGACAGGTGAAAAATGTTTTCATCTCCATGATGTCTAGCCTGTTTGACCGAGCATCACAGGTCTACAGAAAGATATAACGTATGTCATACTTCCTGTGCAGACTATTTTGGCACATATGTAGGTTTGAGTCAATAACAGTCTTGTTATTTCCGGCGCCATCTTGTGTGGCAGCCTGTCATGGCAGGTCTGCTCATTTCAGAGCTTTTTCTTATTTCCTCCTTTTATTCTCGTAACCTTTTAACTTAAGTTGAAGCATTTTCATTCTGTTATCATGCACTACGGTTTTGTGCTA
>NW_005188131.1:15252-17067 GCF_000239375.1 Pundamilia nyererei | reverse complement strand
AGAGCTTTTTCTTATTTCCTCCTTTTATTCTCGTAACCTTTTAACTTAAGTTGAAGCATTTTCATTCTGTTATCATGCACTACGGTTTTGTGCTAATTCTGGTAATTTCTCTCTCTTTTTCTCATTTTTTCACCCAGAACATGGCTCCTTTTTTTTTTTAAGGTTCAACTATACACTCTTAGGGGGGTAAAAAGTTAAAAACCTACACTAGCAAATAAACAAGAATAAAAGATCCTTGGTGAATTGGATGTGCGCCTCCAGAGATTTATAATTGCGAAATTGGTTCACCGTGTATGCGCTGACTCCACAGACAAGGTACGAGAATAGATCATGGCAAGTCAATAGCGGTTGCTCTTCAGGATTTCTCCTCCACTGCCTTTTTTTTTGCCTTTTTTGTCTCTTTACATCCGGACGCAATTTGTCTCTATACCGTCCTTTTTCTTTTGAGATCCTTTTATGTATGGTTCGTAGCAATCTTCCTTCCAACACAGTGTGCTTGTTTTGACTCGTGGCCATGGCAATATGGTGCCATGCTCGCACGTTGAGGCATCCTTTGAAGCCACGGGGGGCTGTGACTGCAGCAATTGCTGCCCTTATCATGCCAGACATTGAAGAAAATAAATATCCAGAGATATATCTCAGAACAACAAATATGGAGCTGAACACTTCTTCAAAGGAAGTTTCCACCTGATGTTTTGCATGGATAAAACACACCTCTACTAGCCCTTGCAACCTATCCAGTGTGTACTGTATATAAAAGCATTTGGACAATGATGCCATTTTTGTACTTTTTGCCTCTGTACACCACCACAGTGGATTTTAAATCAAACATTGGATGTGTTATTGAATTGCAGACTTTCAGCTATAGTTGAATATTGTAGTAATACTTTTGAATACCAAAATTACAGCCCTTTTTATACATTGTATCCCACTCTCAGAGGCACAAAAATGAACATAAATTTTAAGGGGAATGCCGTGGTTTACACTTAGCACTCCCTGATTTGTACTCCTCAAGGTCCTTCTGCATGGCAACGGTCATAAACCTCCAATCAGGGATCTTGTCCTGTGTGAGAAAACCACTCTCTTACAGTTGTTACCAGGGATGTTTATTTTCATGTTAAAGTCAGCTTTGACGGACACAATGAAGTCTCTGTTTCTTGTTGACTAGAGCATCCTGTTATTATACACCCAACGCTAAGCAGCCTGTCCTGTCTGAAATTGTGTTCTGTGAGCGTTTAGCAATTTACCTTCAACACTCAGCTCTTTCTGTCTCTCTGAGTTAACACATGACATGTATTACATACATGTCAGAAATGAATTATGAAATGAACAAACAACTGTTCTAAACCCTTTTTTTTTTTTTTTTTTTAAACTTTTTTGGCTACTAAAAGTCTTAAACCAGTTTGAATCCGGATGACCTTGACCTCAAGGCCAAGTTTAGAGGTCAACTTTTCTAAGAATCTTGAGAACGAAGAGACAAATTCATATCATAGGTGCATGTACTAAAAATCTCCCATGAGTTCCAGTCCTGGTGAAATGGAAATACCATAGGTGCATCCACTAGGATGCTGAGGGGCAGTACTGCTCCTACCAGTATTTCTTAAAGTTACAGCCGTTCATTTTTTTCTAATATTTTTTCTTGTAATTTTATATTTTATTATGAATTTATTATTTTTTGCTTGTTTACTTGAGAAACAAAAAATCTAACTTCAGTTAGTCCAAAAAATCTACTGTTTGATTTTTATTGTGGATGTAACTATGTTCAGTAGAGGAGATTAAGACCATTAACATGACCAAACAGACACACTTAGCCTA
>NW_005188131.1:11613-15232 GCF_000239375.1 Pundamilia nyererei | reverse complement strand
AGAGCTTTTTCTTATTTCCTCCTTTTATTCTCGTAACCTTTTAACTTAAGTTGAAGCATTTTCATTCTGTTATCATGCACTACGGTTTTGTGCTAGTTCTGGTAATTTCTCTATCTTTTTTTCAAATTTTTTCACCCGTGTTTGGAAATCCAGAACGTGGCTCCTTTTTTTTTTTTTTTTTTTTTTTTAAGGTTCAACTATACACTCTTAGGGGGGGTAAAAAGTTAAAAACCCACACTAGCAAAGAAACTAGAACAAAGGATCTTTTATTTATTTGTCATTGACAGCAATCAAAACTGAGAAAATTGTGCCCACCTGGCTCCAATTGCCACATTTACAATTACTTAAATTTTTTTTATTGTTTTTTTTTTAAATGTTGTGTTTTATAATGTGTTTTATTTTATATTAGAAGATCGAAAGCAAACTCTCTTGGTTGGAAAAAGAAAACACAATGGCGTCATTAATCTTCTAACTTCTCTGCTTCAACCTCAGACATTCCATGTGAGGGTGAAGAGGTGACCCTTATGTTAAGATGGTGAAGGTTTGCTGTGTTTTGGTGATCATGTGCCCCAGTGTGGTAGTGAAACCAGGGAAAAATGCTCTTGTTAAATAAGTCTTGTGCTGTATATGTAGTGATAGGTTTTCAAAAGAGCCAGTAAATTACAGAATGCTAGTAGTGGGTGATATTATATAAATGCTGTCATGATTTTATGTGAGCATTTTGTCATTTGTAAACTATACATGACATTGATTCTACATTGATGTGATGTTCTACAAAGTGGTTTTAATTTAAAAAAAAAAAAAAAGGAAAAACATTTGTTTGTTTCTTTATTCAACTTTTGAACAGTGTTACTTAGTTAGTGCATTTTCAGTAAATGCAAATTATTTACTTGGCAATGCACTTCAGGCATGAATCTAGACCCCCTAAATAAAACATGGGTTACTCAGAACACGGTGCTTGGAGAAATATTTTCCCATCAGTTGAGACAACTCCTCCATAGTAGCAGGTGGAATTTCTTTTTTTGACGACAGCTTCTTTTACCTGTCACAACGAATGGTCTGTTTATGTTTTGATCGAGAGCCTTTTTTTGGGCAGCTAAAGAGTAGAAGTCTATCTTATGGCCAACCTCTGGCTGTATCTTGGTCATATTGCCCTGCAAAACCCAGTATGCAGGTTCATCTGTAACAGTCCTTGTGCCACGGATCACCACTGTTACTTCTACTTTAAACAGAAGAGCAGTGACATGGCTGCAGGTCTCCGCGACTCCGGCCGGGACAGGTGCAGTGGTCGGCTTCAACCTTCCCTGTGATACTCACAATGACCAATGGCTGCAATGCTGGTTCATTGAGTCTTTGAGAGTGCAGGACCTGAAACACACACAGACAAAGTTAATTTAAAGACAAGAACTTTAATGAAGCAAGGCCGACATGTGTTTTATCTACTTTCAAATCCATTTATCATAAATGTAACAAAGTAAGCACATACATGCAATTTTTTTCTTTTTATGTATCCATCTATAGTTTATCATCTATAGTATCACTGGTTATATTCTAAATCTGCCTGTTTTTTTGTTTTGTTTTGTTTTTTGTTTTTTAAACCTGCCAGCAAAAAATGAAGCTAAAGTATGTAATGCAAGGATGTATTCACTGTCAAGATGGAGAAAGCATAAAGTTTGACTTTAAGTGACAATTAGGGACCCCTAATATGATAAGGAGACTCTGCAGGTCATTAATCAATGTATAAAACCAAAAAATAATGTATTTTTAGTGACACAGGACACAAACAAGGAAGCAAGATGTATAATTAGGATTATTTATAATAAATATGAATTAATTTGTTCAATTTCTTTAACCATAGAGAATAACTAAATCCTTCAGGACAATGTCACATCAATGCACTGAACTCACTATGTTATCCATCTAACAGAGCCTCCGCATGTTCTCACTGTAATTTCCCCTCATGAATGAATTTATTAATTAATCTGAATGTTCAGAGTACTCAAGCTTACTTACCTTTGTTTGAATGACGATGTATTCACAACGTAGAGGCTTAAAAATAACCAAATCTTGTATCCTATCCATGGTGAATTGGATGCGCACCTCCAGAGATTTATAATTGCGAAATTGGTTCGCCGTGTATGCCCTGACTCCAAAGGCAAGGTACGAGAATAGATCACGGCCGTATTTCATATGGGTCCACATTTCCAATGCACACTATTTTTTGCCTTTTTTGTCTCTTTACATCCAGACGCAATTTGTCTCGATACCGTCCTTTTTCTTTTGAGATCCTTTTATGTATGGTTCGTAGCAATCTACCTTCCAACACAGTGTGTTTGTTTTGACTTGTGGCCTGCCAATATGGTGCCATGCTCGCACAATGCACATTGAGGCATTGGCGTTATGTCAAGTCCAAAGCCCTATATCCTTTGAACAGAGCCACGGGGGGCTGTGACTGCAGTAACTGCTGCTCTTATCATGCCAGACATTGAAGAAAATAAATGTTCAGAGATATATCTCAGAACAACAAATATGGAGCTGAACACTTCTTCAAAGGAATTTTCCACCTGATGTTTTGCATGGATAAACCACACCTCTACTAGCCCTTGCAACCTATCCAGTGTGTACAGTATATAAAAGCATTTGGACAATGATGCCATTTTTGTACTTTTTGACTCTGTACACCACCACAGTGGATTTTAAATCAAACATTGGATGTGTTATTGAATTGCAGACTTTCAGCTGTAGTTGAATATTGTAGTAATACTTTTGAATACCAAAATTACAGCCCTTTTTATACATTGTATCCCACTCTCAGAGGCACAAAAACGAACATAAATTTTAAGGGGGATGCCGTGGTTTACACTTAGCACTCCCTGATTTGTACTCCTCAAGGTCCTTCTGCATGGCAACGGTCATAAACCTCTTTCTGTCTCTCTTAGTTACCACTTCATAATGCTTGTATCCTTTTATTGAGGAGTATATTAACTATTATGATTATACACTGCGATCAATATTGAAAAGAAACTTTATTAAAAACTTATTTCTAACAGTTGCTGTTCCCTTCTAATTATCCAGAGAAGAAAGGCTTTAAAACATGTATTACATACATGTCAGAAATTAATTATGAAATAAACAAACAACTGTTCTAAACCTTTTTTTTGTTTTGTTTTTTACTTTTTTTGGCTGCTAAAAGTCTTAAACCACTTTGAATCCGGATGACCTTGACCTCAAGGCCAAGTTTAGAGGTCAAGTTTTCTAAGAATCTTGAGAACGAAGAGGCAAATTCATATCATAGGTGCATGTACTAAAAATCTCCCATGAGTTCCAGTCCTGGTGAAATGGAACTGGAAATACCATAGGTGCATCCACTAGGATGCTGAGGGGCAGTACTGCTCCTACGAGTATTTCTTAAAGTTACAGCCGTTCATTTTTTTCTAATATTTTTTCTTGTATTTTTATATTTTATTATGAATTTATTATGTTTTGCTTGTTTACTTGAGAAACAGAAAATATAACTTCAGTTAGTCAAAAAAATCTACTGTTTGATTTTTATTGTGGATGTAACTATGTTCAGTAGAGGAGATTAAGACCATTAACATGACCAAACAGACACACTTAG